>NC_068282.1:46215676-46243176 GCF_025860055.1 Xyrauchen texanus | reverse complement strand
AATCTGGTAATCAGAAGGTCGCTGGTTCGATCCCCACATTTAGCAGACCCTTTTATCCAAAGCGACTTACAGTGCAATTATTACAGGGACAATCCCCCCGGAGCGACCTGGAGTTAAGTGTCTTGCTCAAGGACACAACGGTGGTGGCTGTGGGGATCGAACCAGCAACCTTATGATTACCAGCTCAGCACTTTAGCCCACTACGCCACCACCGCTCCATTTTAGCCCACTACGCCACCACCCCTCCATTCATATCAACCATCAGAATGGGGAAAATATGTGATCTCAGTGATTTAGACCATGGTATGATTGAGTATTTCTGGGATTTTCACACACAACAGTCTCTAGAATTTACTCCAAATGGTGCCAAAAACAAAAAACATCCCGCGAGCATCAGTTCTGTGGACGGAAACAACTTGTTGATGAGCGAGGTCAACAGAGAATGGTCAGACTGGTTCAAGAGTTACAACAGGGCTATTCAGAAAAGCATTTCTGAACACACAACAGGTTGAACATTGAGGCGGATGGGCTACAGCAGCAGAAGACACATCCAGGTACCACTACTGTCAGCTTAGAACAGGAAACTGAGGCTGCAGTGGGCACAGGGCAAAACTCAGCAGCCTCGGTTTTCTGTTCTTGGCTGACAGAAGTAGAACCCAATGTGGTCTTCTGCTCTTGTAGCCTATTCGCCTCAAGGTTTGACATTTGTGCATACTGAGATGCTTTTCTGCTCACTACAATTGTACAGAGTGGTTATCTGAGTTACTGTAGCCTTCCTGTCAGCTTGGACCAATCACCAACCATTGTCTGTTAACTTCAAAAAGTCTCATCAAAAAGTCATTTTTCTTGTGAAAGGAGCTGTAATATGAGCTGCACAATGTGATAAGGCAATATCAGATCACTCCAATGACATGTGTAGCACTATAGTCTGCTTCGTTGTTCATAAACAGTAGCAGAAGTGTAATTGCATCGCTTGTTTGAGGAGATCACTCTTTTTATACAGATGTAAAGACATTTGCATGCCAAAATAATTCTTCCGATTTTTACTAAGGCTGCATACCATTTCAAATTTGTATTTCCTCCCCTCGCAATCTTCACTCAAACTCATGGACTCGGACGAACATCAATGTTTACGTTGCGCAAGTGTCCACTACTGGCGGAAGATGTGCAATGGGATTAACTGAAACACCCTTAACCCTTGATCACTTGGAGCATGTTGAAGGCTGATGTCAACTTGTGGAAAGACACTTCCCTCCTCCCCTCGCTGATGGCGGTCTTACTCCGCCCCTGGCAGCGGCTCCATCACTCCAGGTGGTCGGGGAGTCCAGTCCCCACTCGCCTTGCGGACGGTCTACTCCCTCCCCCGGTGGATGGCTCTCGTCTCACCACCGTCTGCCATCGGCCTTTATCCCTCTCGGAGGCTTGATTAGCCTGATAAGGGACCGGGTGTGTATAATCACACCCGGTCCCGCCGCCCTGCCACATTCCTCCCCTCGTTCACGTACACTTTCCCTGGGCCCTAGACACTTCCCTCCTCCCCTCGTGGATGGCGGTCTTCCTTCAACCCCTCCGCGTTTCTGGGGGACGGCAGGGCTCTCCTCTGCCCCTGGCAGCGGCTCCATCGCTCCAGGTGGTCGGAGAGTCCCAGTCCCCACTCGCTTTGCGGACGGCGGCTGTTCACCGCGTCCGGGCGGTTGGTGTACTCCCTCCCCCGGTGGATGGCAGCGGCGCTCCCCTGGGTGGACGGCAGTGTCGGGGACTCTGCGACGGGCATCCCTCCTCCTTCCCGGGCTTCGGCACCACTGTAACATTGTTCAATGGAAAGGAGGAGGCGAGAACCGGCTTGACGACATAAATAATATTATAATTATAAACTTAAACAAAAGACAACAACACACACACATGATGGACATGTCCGTAAACTATCTCTCTCTCGTCGCACCACCATCTGCCATCAGCCTTTATCCCTCTCGGAGGCTGATAAGGGATCGGGTGTGTATGATCACAAATGTTTTTGGAGACTGATTTCAGAGGCTTATATGTAAAGCTCATATGTTTATTTTTGGTTTGTCATTAGAATGAATCGTTAGAGATTTACACAAATGGAAATGTTAGCATAATGAACACATATACTATAACTGTGTTATAAACAGTTTAAGGTAGCTGTTAAATCTCAATATAACCTTTCTAAACTGCTTAACTGACCTATCTTCACTTCCATCATACCTTAGAGTTCTGTGGGGGTGGGCTTGATGAAGCACGATATGTTGTCACGTCACAATTGAGTTGCATTGTGGGATATGGAGCTGCCTGAAGCGTACATCAGAGTAGGCTCGCTTCCTCTGTCAACGGAAACTTCCTCGCTCACTTAAAGTGGAACGGACTTCCAAAATGGCGGCAGGGATTACCCCGTGGGGAAGTGTTTAGGGAGGGTGTAATAGTTCAAGGACAGGCAAGGAGGAGGCGGGAACCGGCTGAACAGTAAACAAAGTTTTAATGGCAAACTTAACTTAAAACAAACATAAACAAACACAAACACACATGCAACGTGGCCGAGTGTATCTCTCGCTCTCTCGCTCTCTCACTGGCGCCTCCGGCTCATCTTTATCCCCCTCCCGGCTGATTAGCCCGATTCAGCGCTGGCCATGTGTCCGCATGATATCATGCATTTTCACCATCTCGTGCAAATTATTATGAGTTGTCATGAGACTATTTTGGATGGTAAGTGGAGGATTGGGGCAGTAGAGTAAATTGGGGGATTAGATGGATGGGGCAAAGACATGGCATGGGGCAGTAAAGTGCTGGGGTACAACACAGATGGGTACAAGAGGACTGGGGTATAAAACGGATGGGGCAGTGGAACTGGCAGGGCAGTAGAGAGCTGGGGCAGTGGCCGGATGGGCAGTACAGGGATGCTTGGAGGGGCAGTTGGAGGCAGAGAGACAACAGATGGTCAGGATTACACTGGACTAAAATACTCCCATGATTCTCTGAGGAAGAGCCGTTCAGAGAAACTCCATCTGTTTGAAATACCCATACAAGAGAGACAGACTCATCGTGCCCTCTGATAATGCACTCTCTCTCTCTCTCTCTCTCTCTCCTGTCCGTCCAAACATTCACATGAGGCTTCAGTCATTTCAGCATCAGATGGCAAACATCCGCCAACACACAAACTCACACAACATGTTAGACTGCATGTGTTCAAAAGAGGCAATGTAATAATAGATGTATTTACTTAACTATTTGTGATCTTAATCCTGTAATTGTTTTGTCTAAACACTAAAGAACGGAATAAGTGTGTGTTTGTATACTCCTTAAACAACTGTTCATGCAAGCAAGCTGTAAATGATAGCAATTAAGCCCGATAAATACATCTACTGTCTAAACAAACCTGCCCTCAACTCATCAGCGGAGGCGCTCTTTAAATTTACACCTCTGAAAACACACATTAACCAGAGGATTAAAGTGTGAGTTATTGCTCATAAGCTGCTCTTTCATACCTCAGACTTAAAACAATGTTCTGGGTTCAATATGAATATACAAATAATATATTTATATTATACTGTTTATACAATAAAAATAGACACATATGAGACAATTGAGCTATAAAATGAATGTGGATAGCATAGCTCAGATCATTTGACCTTGCGAGAATTTGATGAGGAGTGGTGGTGGCGTAGTGGGCTAAAGCACATAACTGGTAATCAGAAGGTCGCTGGTTTGATCCCCACAGCCACCACCATTGTGTCCTTGAGTAAGGCACTTAACTCCAGGTTGCTCCGGGGGGATTGTCCCTGTAGTAAGTGCACTGTAAGTCACTTTGGATAAAAGCGTCTGCCAAATGCATACATATAAATGTGATGAGAAATGTTTGAGTTCACACCGAGATGCTCTGAGTGCAAAGTTTGGTCTCTTGGCAAATCTGAGCCATAATTTAGACTTCAAATCTAGAGGAGACACTTACGAGATTACTCCGGTCATTCTAAGGAAAATAATCTTGGAAGCAGGGTATTTACAGTAAGTCTCAATTTGATTAAATCTCATGGCTGAGAGAAACAATTGAGATTTAAAGAGACCTCATGTGTGTTTTTCTTTCCTATTGGTTTATACTCACTTTTGTACATGAACATGATTTTGTGATAGTATGGGGGGTTGACCTCCGACCCTCTAGGGGGGTCCAGGGGCATGCTCCCACTTAAGAAAATGTTGTACATTTTAAAGTTAAATACTTCAATCTGGTGCACTTTCAGAGCCAAATTAAGAGGCTAGTGTTGTGTTGTGTCTTGTAAACAGTTTTGTGCTCTTAAAGCTGCAGTACGCAACTTTGAAATAAATTGAATTGTGAGGAACAGCGCTCCCAATTATTCCCCATATACATGATGCTCTTCACCCCCAGCCAGGGTTACTTGACAGCTGTTCACAAACAGAGTATGTGGTGCTAACTAATCTCTCACAGGGCCTCATTTAACTTAGACACCATGTTTATATAGAAAACTATTTTTTCAATGAATAAATACTAGCTACTGTAGCTTTAACAATTTCATGCTCTAACCATTCTGAAAAGCAGGGTACAAACTAGTGATGTCAGCTTTTAATCGATTCTAACGATAGCTAGCTAGCTAGCCATAAGCAGTGTAACGTTATGCCTAAAGCTGCGTACACACCGCCAGCGACATCGCGCGTGACAGCGACTCCATCCCATTCATTTTCAATGAGAGCACAGCGACTTCCGGCAACACAAGCTGTCGCGACCGTTGCCGACTACATGTGGGCGTGTCCAGCGATGCGACAAAGTTCAGACAAGATCAACTTTATTCAAATGAAGAGCGACTAACAAAAGCGACAGCCAATAGGAGAGAAGACGGGAGAGCTCATGTGATCCTTCTCTCTCTCTCTCTCTCTCTCTCTCTCTCTCTCTCTCTCAGCTCCTGCAGTAATGGAAAGATGGATGAAAGGCTAATTCTTGCTGTTAGCAATTTTCCAGTGCTCTATGATATGGATATGGTATATCCAGCCGCAGCTCTTGCACCAGCCGGTGGTACTCGCCGTGCTGACTTCGAGATTGAATGGTTTTGTGGACCCGGACAGACCGGCGTTTGCATTTCCGCCGCAGATAAACAGCCGCTAAGAGCACGCCTTGTTTCTCATTCATCTTTGATATAAAGCATTTTATGTACTGATTCCATTTATATTTAGTGTTTTCCTCCAAAATGTTTGTTTTTAGCGCAAGCAAAGCGATTTGCTGCCAAGGGCAATGGAATGACATCCGTGAATATCATTTATTAACGTTACTAGGCAACCAGTAGTGGGAACGCCCACTAGCGACTTCACCGCCAGCCACTGGTGACCTGCAGCGACAAAGTCGCTGGCAGTGTGTACTGCAGCTTTAAGCTCTTCACTTTCACTTGTTATTTCAAGGCTCTCTGATAAACTCACAAGCCCTTATTTCTCATGAAGGAAGCCTTCGAGATGTGTTCTTGAGATGTTATCATCTCCACAGAAATAGGCTCCAGTGCAGGAATACTCCAGTGCAGATATGTGTGTCTGTCTGTGTGTCTGTGTGTGTGTGTGTGTGTGTGTGTGTGTGTGTGCGTGCGTGAGTTTACAGCAGCGGGGGAGGAGCTGACTGGACTGACTGGCGCACGAGAGATCGTAAAACACAACATTTTATGTTATTATGAGACTGAGAAGTGCAAAACTGTTTTAGATGAGAAGTGCAAAAATGTTTACGGTTCATTACGAGACCGTGGTGGGGCAAATTAGACTGTGGCTTAATGGGAAACACTGTCTTTGACAAACTTTATCCTACAAGCACACTCTTGTTCCCTGCAACGGCCTCTGTGCTCAACACATATCAAATATTGATCTTTGTTTCCACTCTCATCATTGCACAGCTAATTAAAACTCTCCCAGTCACTCTAGTTCATAATGTAATTATCCGCCAATGATCTGAGTACCCGTCTCCACGTTTCCAAGTTGGATCTCCGTCCAGTGCCTCCAAGCCTTTTGATTGCGCTATTGAGTGTTTCCTGCCAGCTGTCAAGAGAAAGACCAGTGCTGTGCGCAACACAATTGGCCGTTATTGATCGTGTCTGGTATTGCCGTCCGGTCGCATGCGGGTCGATATTGAGTCTTCAATTATATTAGCACGTCAATACACACTGATTGTGTTCATGTTACATAACGGCTTTTCTTTAAAGAATGTGCTGCATTATATCCATTTTCATTTGATAATAGATTGTTTTTTAATTCTTTATATACGTTTTTGGCGTTTTGCAGATTGGAACTAAATCTGTACGTTTCGTTAGAGAATGTGAGTTTGTGTTTATTTGTGATTGAACTCCATGCTAGCGCCCATGGCTATTTTTGACATTTTTGCATCGGCTCATGTGTGTTTATCTTCCGTTGTGGCATGACTGGAAGCACGTTGCGTCAGCAGCATGGGAGACCTGGGTTTAGATCCCGCATTGAAACCAGGAAGTAATTGCGTTTACATAATCAGTGACGAGCACATTTTTAAGAGGGTGCATTTCCCCCTCTAACTTTAACTTTTTACTGGGTTTGGGTTGGGGGGGGGGGTCAGATTATAAAATATGCATTCCTCTTCACTGCATAACATCCTGTACAGCTCAAATCAATTCGCTTTACAACTCACTTCTGGTGCCCCTCTGTGGACAATTTAAAAATGGAGCTCACCCGTGCCTATACGGCACATACCGTTTTGGCCACTGGGGGCAGTGTTTGAAATTTCGGTAAGTACATACCGATTTCAGCTAAAGAAAAGTCAACGTATTGTTTCCGATTTCACTGTGAGATCTGTCTGTTTTTTTCTAGAGTGCCTAAAGGACAAAAATGCTTCTATATATATATATATACTATATATATATATATATATATATATATATATATATTAGGGCTGTCAATCGATTTAAATGTTTAATCGAATGAATTACACGGTGTCCAGATTAATTAATCACGATTAATCACATATACAAATATTTGCTGAGAAAGCCGCTTATATAACAATAATTCAATATATAATGATGAAATAATTATACATAGTTATCTTTAAATATAATGTTTTTTTATATACACAATACTACAGATATATTTTACATTAATGCCAAGACATTATATTCATTACATAGTCAGTGCAATGCAAAGAGTATTTAAATAATATTTTAAGTCTTTACTAAAAAGTGCAAATAGGGGCTTTATAGACATAAATTTACACTTTATGTATGAAAAAACTTGGCAAGAAAAATAAACAAATTAATCAGAAAATATTAACTTAAGTTCTCAAAACTGTGAAAACCAAATAAAACGTCTTTATAAAGCAAAGAAACTAGTTAAAATAGAGGTACGTACAAACAAACAACATTTCCTCCAAAATACTACAGCGTGGACACATTCCCAAAAAAGGTGAGGGGCAGATTCATCTACAGCATTACAGAAGGAGTAAAGTGGATCTATTTCAGGAGCATGTTTCTTAAATAAAGACTGACGAGGTAAAAGGGTGTAACACTTTAAAGGACACCTCTATAACCTCGATGGTAATTAAATATGTATGAGGTAAAGACCAGTACAACCTACGGCCAGACATGCTTGTGTCACGCTCTCGGGTGTTTTAGCGTCATAAAAATAAAATGTTTAGGTCACTGTGTCCAGTTAAATATAGTTTAATACTTATAACACATCTTGAGATCCCTTCAAGTCCTTCAAGTGTTTTGAATGCAAGAACGTTACGCACATTATTGTTGAGAGTCCGCTGAAGATTTGTTAATGTTTTGTTCACTGTATAAACTGTGTGTTGCTCATACAGCTGAAATTTCACTTACTGCCCCCTGGAGTAAACAGGTGGTACTGCAAGCATTTCTCAGGAATTTCTCAGGAAAGCATTGCGATTAATTGCGTACATTTTTTTAACGCGTTATTTTTTTGTCAAATGAATCGCACGTTATTAGCGTTAAATCGACAGCACTAATATATATATATATATATATATATATATATATATATATATATATATATATATAAATAAATATCATTTAATGCTAAATTAATTTTGTTTCATGGCTGGTAAGACATATTTATGCATTCTAAATATTATTATAATTTACAAATATTTTCTATTATATAAGGACATTGAAAACGTAATGTTGATGTGCAACCAAGAATGAATTGCGTTCACATAATAATTGACGAGTGCATTTGGGCGTTCTCGTTTTCCCCACTAACATTCACTCTTTGACTGTTTGATCAGTCTGGTTATTCTAGAATGCCTTAAGTACAAAATCGCTTTAAAAAAATAAATAAAAATAAATGTTGTTTCATGGCTGGTAAGAAATAACTATCTATGCTAAATTTCATTATAATTTATAAATAGTTTCTATTGTAAACGTAACCAAATAAGCAACGTGTAATGACGTTGACAATCACGAATCGAAAAGGGTAAACTCTGACGTGTGAAAATATTTAAAGATGCAGTGACCACTTTTCAAAAATGTATTTAATTATATTTTATTTGTTTATTTATTTTTGAGTGTTTATTTAACTGTTCGATTACAAGTCTCATAAATGCTCAAGATACTTTTGAAAGTGGCTTCCTTTGTGATCTTTTAATAAAAATAAAAAGCCATTTTGGCTTTTCAAAAAGCTAAAGTTTGTTTAACTTTAAGCCTGTTTTGTTATATAACGCTGTAATACAGCGATAATACCGTATTCCGTACAGAAATGATCCCGATATGAAAATATGATACCGGCACATGCTTACTAGAAACCCTTATTAACATACATTGTGTTATAAATATAGTTGTGATTACTTACACAACCCTGATCACTGCATTACTGCCATGAAAGGCATCAAAGAGTCCTTAAAATCGCAATGAAACATCCTGTGGCTGAAATTATGGATGTTTTTCATTTGTTCAGCTCATGCCGCACTATTTGTTCAGCTCATGCCGCTACAGGAACATAATGAGCGGGTGAAATATATCCAACAGCAACCTAAACTCATCATCTGCTCATCTTCCATATGTAATTCAGCAGCAGGACCCGTCTCACATGAAGTGTGTTTACAGGCTGCACTATCATCTATTCACAATAATGAGGACAGCAGGGTTGGGCGGTATGACCAAAATCATATATCATAGTAGTTATTTTAGCTGGAAATTCACCCTAGAAAAGGTTTATATTTTAATAGCCAATTTTTTGGTTTGTATTTTGACATTATGTTGCTTTGTCACTCAGGTTATGGAGACCAAATCTTCCCCACAAAAAAGAGAGAGAGAGTGAAAGAAAGAGAGAGAGAGAGAGAGAGAGAGAGAGAGAGAGAGAGAGAGAGAGAGAGAGAGAGAGATTAAAGTACTTCATTCACAGTACTTATGTTCATAATGTCCTGTTAAATGCACATTTTATTGTATATTATATAGTGTATATTGTTATTATAGTTTTTATTTTATTTGATTCATTACCTGGCACCTTATTTTAATTCTATCTTTATTGTTATTTGTTACTATTTTATTATTATTATTTGTCTTGTCATTATTTGTTTTGTGTATTAATGCTTTGGCAATATTGTATGTAAACACAATCATGCCAATAAAGTACTTTAAATTGAAATAGAAAATTGAGAGAGAGAGAAAGTGAGAGCGAGAGAGAGAAAGCGAGAGAGAGAGTGAGAGAGCAAGCGAGCGAGCGAGAAAGCGAGCGAGAGAGTGAGAGAGCAAGCGAGAGAAAGAGAGAGCGAGAGAGAGAAAGAGAGAGCGAGCAAGCGAGAGAATGAGCGAGAGAGAGAAAGAGAGAGCAAGCGAGCGAGAAAGTGAGAGAGAAAGAGCGAGAGAGAGAGAGCGAGAGAGAGAAGAGAGAGCGAGTGAGCGAAAGAGAAAGCGAGAGAGAGAGCGAGCGGGAGAAAGAGAGAGCGAGCGAGCGAGCGAGAGAGAGAGAAATCGAGAGAGTGAGAGAAAGTGAGAGAGCGAGAGAGAGAAAGAGAGAGAAAGAGACAGCGAGCGAGCGAGAAAGCGCGCGCGAGAGAGAAAGCAAGAGAGATTGAGAGAGAGAGTGAGAAAGAGAGAAAGCAAGAGAGATTGAGAGAGAGAGAGAAAGAGAAAGTGAGAGAGTGAGAGTGAGAGAGAGAGAGAAGCAATCAGCCATGTCTTGATGAAACCAAAGTTGAACCACTCACGAGTTTCAGAAATAAATGAAAGAATCAAGAGAGGCGAATTTAACACGTGAATTTTCTGTCGAGTCTGACAGACGTGCAATTTGTGCGGACAGTGAACGCCGCACACGTCTGAAGAACACTTGCAGTCGGCCTCCACCTGATGCTAATAGTGCCTGCCGTACAACTCTGAGGGGACGTATTTGAGGGGGGAAAGTACAATCATTTCATCAGACATCAAGCCGAGAGAGAGAAAGCTGAGATTTCTTATTTTGTTAATACTTTTTATGAAACATTATAAATAAATGATGAAGAAAGCCAAAATATTAAATATAATGGATCAATATTTATTGAGTAATCCATCATTTTGTAGAGGGGAAAATGTACCTTTATTTGCTCACAGAAAACCAATGTTTTTTATAGCCAGCTGTGGCAGGGCGGAGATTGGGGCAGGGTCGTGATTCAGCACACCCGCCCCTAATCGGACTAATTAGCCCTTGCTAAGCTGCAGTGGGACAGAGAGAGAGATTTACGGGCAGCTGTCCGACACCTGTTTGTGTTTGTCTTTTGTTTCAGTTTTATATTAAACTATTATTTATATTATCAAGCCGGTTCTCGCTCCTCCTTTCCATTAATCCCTTTACACTGGTGCCGAAATCCGGGAAGGAGGAGTGATGCGCCGTAGTAGAGTCCTCGCCACTACCATCCACCACAACGGAGCAGCCGCGCCATCCGCTGGAGGACGGAGGAGCCCGGCCGCCTGGAAGCGGAAGAACAGCAGCCGACCGCGAGGGAGGAGGGGCTCCAACCAACCGCCTGGAGCAGTTACCGCTGCCAGGGGCAGGGGAGTCCCCTACCGTACAGGGGCCGGAGGTCTGCCTCCGATCCGTCCAGGGAAGCGTGGCTGTCAGTCCATTAGAGGGTGGAGGAGTGGAGATTGAAGAAACATGGACAGGTTTTTTCTGTGGCCTCCCAAGCAAATTTGTTGACCCTCATCTCACGTTTGCTGCTTCTAAAGTGTTAAATATTCTTCTCATCTGACACAAATGTTTCAGTGGAGCGTATGCGGGATCAATCACGCTACTCAATCATTTTTGACCCAGTAAAACCCCAAAAACCCCTTTAAAAAAATGGGACGGCACAGAGCAGAATAATGTAATCTACAAGCTGTCACGACCAAGTGTGCCGCACAAGCCCTCAAAAGTGAAGCCAAAATGTCTCGATCGTCCCCGGTGGCTGGTCCTAGTATAGGTCATAAACCCCGCCTCCCCATGTTATTCAACGGGACGTGAGACCAACTAAACAATTAAATTACACTTCACATATCTTTTTTCCAAAGATAGTTTCTGTCATTTACTGTAGTTTCTATCACGTTGATGTCATTTCAAGTGTTTGTTTTTAGTTATTTGAAGCTATAAAAACGGTGCTGTGACATCATGATTGACAGCTGTGATTGACAGGTTCTCTGAGCGAAGTAGTCACTGAAGACTTTTTTCGGGATCTTCGGAGGACTGAGGAGATTGGAGCTTTAAATTTAATATCTAAATTTCTATAATTAATTATTTCACACCGTCATAAGTCAAAAGTCAAAAGTGCAGGGGCGTGTCCTTGCGATTGATTCAGCGAGAGTGAGGGCGGGGCCTTGATTTCGCAGCTTTACTTCCTGCTCACTACTGCGCAGGTCTGGTCCCGAAATCGCAACTGCGCGAGACTCAAGTCCCAAGATGTCAGCGCCATATCGGGACACTGGCGGCTTCAGTTCTCACCAGTGGAAAAGAGCGAAGGGCGTCGGCCATCTTTTTACCGTCTATGGTCACGACGATATTCACTAATAATATAAGCAATCGGTTTCACCACCTCAAAATGAAGCACGTGAAAGAATATTATAAAAAGTCAAAAGATGCACTCCACATGAATTTGGTCATTTTTTTCTTTCCTTTTTTGCAAGAAGTGTTTATACTTATTTAATATTTATTTTCATTGGATATTAGTTTTACTTATGTTTCATATTCTTTGGCTATGTCTACATTAATCTGGATACATTAGAAAACGGCCGAAACACTGTCGTTTAAAGAGTGCAATTTGAAGGTTGTACACAGTAACGTTTATCTTTAACAACAGCGCCACTATAACACTGGCCGCCATCTTGAATGTTTTGGTTGAATGGATCACATGACTGAGTCACAAGACAACAAATATGTCATTGTTTTCGGATATATCAGTTTTCGTATTCCACACTACAACGCGAAGACGGCATTTTCAAATGTATCCACTTGGGACGGCATTTTCAAAGTCTCAGTGTGGACAGAAGGCCAAAACTTAGAGAAAAGAGGCGTTGTCAAACGAAAACGTATTCGTGTGTATGTGGCCTCTGTCACATTGCTTTGAGATGAACTTAAGTTTCTAGATGTAAGTTTATAATAATAATAATATCGGTCAACAACATTTCAAACTGAGAAATGTAGCATTTTGTTAAGGTCGATTT
This sequence comes from Xyrauchen texanus, assembly GCF_025860055.1. Lineage (NCBI taxonomy): Eukaryota > Metazoa > Chordata > Actinopteri > Cypriniformes > Catostomidae > Xyrauchen > Xyrauchen texanus. The sequence continues at coordinate 46,230,532 of NC_068282.1, read as the reverse complement.
TGAAAACAATTTTCATTAATTTACTTACTCCAAATAAAGTAGTGATTCACTGACTGCCGTTCCAAAAATAGGCATTGCAATATGGTTATTTAATATATAAACCAATTTTTATTGATTTTCCAGAAAACATTTGCTATATCTTAATATATATCGTTATCGTGATATAAAATTACTCGCATCGTCATTTTGGTCATATCGCCTTTTGCAGCTTATTGCATGTTTTGTATCCTGTAGTTGCGCCCGCTGTGTATTTTAATGCTAGTTTTTTTGAGTTTAAAATCATCAGATTAGCATCATGCTAACATCAAACTCTCAATTGCAGCATTTTTCCTGCATTGAACATTTTTCGGCGGCTACTCCAAGTGAAATTTTGGGTTGACGAAACAAAATTAATCATATTCATCTTGCTAAATATGCTTCTTATCCGAGACACGTGTTTGTGCGATTGAAGTCTTGTTTTGGTGAGAGAGTGGTGTGACTCGCACAAGGCATCCGCTCTGCTGGATAAAGGTTTTATAAAACACACACATCACCAGTAACAGCGTTGTTTTAACGAAAATGTTGAAATTTCATATTAAATGTGCTTATCTATTAGGTGGAATCTATTAGACTTTTATAACAACTGTGGCAGTTGTAGTTTAATGTTCTAAATGTGTTTAGGTTAATATTTTTCATGAATCATTTTCAGCAAAATACATATTGTGGAGCACATTGGGAATTAGGCCCGACTCTTAGTGCCGTCCTTCAGCCAGACTCACGACGGGGGTTGGTCAGGAGAGTGAGAATGCACCTCTTCCCGGTGAACCGGCTTCAAATCTCCATGTGTGCACACACTGGCATCCTCGCACGCCAAGGACCAGAACAGGGAGGGTTCGCCCGCCTTACCCTCTCACCTGCCACGGGCCTTGGAAGACAGGCCAGCAAGTACATGTCACCCCGTGCGCCGGGGACACTGGAGGGGAGCACGAGTGTCAATCAGACCCCGCTCATGCCTCGGCCATTCCTTGTCCACTTCCCCCCGTTTCACTGCGAAGATGCCAGAATCCTCTTTGTTTTGACCACCATTCCCCCCGGACACTTTCTTTTCTCCTTTTATGGACATTTTATGTTTATTATTATTGTTAACAAATGCCTCTCCAAGGCGTGATGCCACACCCCCTGTGTCTGTCTCTGCCAACGTAGACAGGTTTTGGAACAGAGCCGAAAAAGACTCACGTCTTGGCAGAAGACAAGGTGGGAACTACCCATGAGCCTCTCTCTCTCTCTCTCTCTCTCTCTCTATCTATCTATCTTCAGTGCTGTCATTATTGTGTAAATGCCATAGAAATGTCTCCTCTCCTCATATTTCACTGTTCTACAGTAACAACAGCATGTTTGAACGTCTGCTCTGGTGCTAAAGTTAATTTCAGCCACTGATTCACTTTAGAGAGAATTCCAGCCCATTACCACAGCAAACAATGGCTGCTAACAGCGCACAGCTCCAAAAGAACGTCTGTTTCCATGGCTACGGCTGCACACTTGCGCAGACCCCCGTGCAGTCTGAACAACATGAGATATAATGATGGATCACAAATCAGTAGGTACTGACTTCACTGTGACATCGGCTTTTTGCTTTGCCCTTCTAAGGTGTGAAGCAGAGTCACAAATCTGAGATATTTTTTATGTCTAAGTATACATAATAACTATATCCACAGGGTAGGACCTGGCAAATCTGTAGAGTACTCATCAAACAAACAAACAAACAAACAAATTAAATAAATAAATACATAAAATATAATATTAATAATTAAAAAAAAAACTAATTTTCAAGCACAAATATGCCTGTGTACAGCACAGGGAGGTACAGAAGCCACGCCCACCCAGCCAGTCCTGTCCAAAAGTCCCCATACCCCCCGACATCCTCTACAATAGTTGTACTTGTGTCCCAGCCCTGCTTAATCGGGAAGCTCTGTCCTATGAAGCAATTCCCTTTTTCTTTTCTTTCCTATCCCCTCTTCTTCCCCTTTCTTCATCTTCCTTTCACTTCCTTCCTTCCTTTTTTCTCAGCAGTCTCCGTACATCTGAGTGCCACCCATCAGTGGCTACTTGATGTTTGGATCTTGCTTTAGCACCCAGGAAAGTTAGGGGAGAGTCGAAGTGTCTCTAAGAGTCATAAAGGGACACGTGAAATCCCAAACAGGCCAACTAGTGCAGACCATCACTATTCCACCCCACAGGGGGTACTTACAAACGAATACAGAAAGTACATACATATACCTCGTTCTCATTCAGCACACTATATTCAAATATCATAATGGTATTTAATGGGGTGTGCAAACTTACGATCTCCACTCTACCATGGTACAGTCATAGGTGGGTTGTAACACACTACATTTACTTGAGCAACTTTTTGGGAAAATAAATGAGTTTGAGTAGGTTTAAAAGTGGGTGCTTTTTAATCTCACTCAAGTACATTTCTAATGAAAATGTTAATATTTTTTACCTCGTTACAATGGGCGACGTCTCTGTCCTTACATTACTGGCTTTATTTTCCGCCTGTCCCGGACCCTGCCTCCTGGTGCCCCCCGGATGCCCTTAGCTAAGTGGCGGCTGTGGCTAAGTTGGTAGAGCGGGTCGGTCACTAATCGCACGGTTGGTGGTTCGTATCCCGGCCCACACGACTCCACATGCCGAAGCGTCCTTGGGCGCAAGTTGCTCCCAATGGCAGGCTAGCACCTTGGTGTGTGAATGTGTGTGTGAATGGGTGAATGAGTCACAGTGTAAAGCGCTTTGAGAATTTTAGCCTCAGTCACCATTTACTTCCATTTGTTTGTCATTTTTGAAAGTGAACGGTGACTGAGGATGTCAATCCCTCACATTCTTCCTAACACCTTGTTTTTGGTTACAGACAAGACGAAGACGCAAAGGTTTGGAACAACGAGAGTGAGTTTAAATGATGACAGCATATTGATTTATGGGTGAACTATCACTTTAAATATACTTGACAGATGGGATTTGAAAATTAGAAGAAAAGTTTGGAAACGTTCCTAGCAATTATTACAGAAAAAACCCGAAACGTCTCACAGGCTCAGTTATAACGCTGTATATTTTTAGTTATGGATCAAAGCAAGATCGTGCATTTTTAATGCCTATTTCACAACTTTGTAAAGTCCTGCATGGATTCTTAGTTCAGTATATTCTATAGCTTACAGTATATACACTGACAACAGAATTCAAAGTTGCAGCTTATCTCTGTTTAGAAGCACGTTTAGGCTAATTTTAGTTCAGTGCTTGTTCTCTGTTGTCCTTTAACGCATGTGTGCTTTATAACGCATATGGCTGTATGCTCGTGCTGCATTATCAAGCAGACCATCAGCAGAGCAAAATAACGTTCTGTCTGCATCAGATGCGAGCGGCGCCGCACAATCCAACTAATTGCTCCCATTCTAATCAATGACGCGGTCTACAATGGACGTGTCCGCATGGCGCTGCGACATGACATCACTCACAGAGTGACAGAGCACCGCTGTAAAGTTCTGGTGCCGTAAAAGTCCCATTCAAAAATCTCTCAATAAATTACGCATTTAGGTGGGTCAAGGTAGCTCAGTGGTAAAGACCACTGGGACCACTGGCGACCACTCGCTAGTTTGAATCCCAGGGCGTGTTGAGTGACTCCAGCCAGGTCTCCTAAGCAACCAAATTGGCCCGGTTGCAAGGGAGGGTAGAGTCACATGGGGTAACCTCCTCGTGGTCGCTATAATGTGGTTCTCGCTCTCGGTGGGACGCGTCGTGAGTTGTGCGTGGATGCCGCGGAGAATAGCGTGAAGCCTCCACACAAGCTACGTCTCCACAGTAAAGTGCTCAACAAGTCACGTGATAAGATGTGCGGATTGACAGCCTCAGACGCGAGGTAACTTAGATTCGTTCTCCGCCACCCGGATTGAGGCGAGTCACTACAACACCACAAGGATTTCTTTTGCCGTTCCAAATTGGGAGAAAATAAAATGTATTTTTTTTTTGTATTTTTTTTAATTACGAATTTAACAACAATTATTGAATTAAAATCAGTAATGTAACAACAATAATCGCCCCCATTGTAACGAAGAGTACATTTTTAAAATGTGCCCACCATTAAATCTACTCTTAAAAGTAAAATTTCTCCAGTTACTCAAGTAAATGTAATGGGGCTTTTCCACTGTATGGTACAACTCGACGCGACTCTGCTCGCTTTTTGGGGGTTTTCCACTGTGGATAGTTCCTGGTACTTTTTAATTCCACCTCGGTCGAGGTTCCAAGCGAGCCGAGCTGATACTAAATGTGACGTCAAAACCCTGCAGATCACTGATTGGTCAGAGAGAATCGTCACTACCAGCGTCACTGGATTTCCATCACGTGACATCAACCCGCTAGTTTTAAAGTTAGCTACAGCGATAGCAGTATCATTTGTTCACGCAACTTTCAAATTGTAAAAAGAAATGGCTGTCCGCAAAACCACGCCGTGGTCAATAAACAAGGTGCAGACGGTCCACTCGTTAGCGAAGAAAGAAACGACGCAAAACTAAAAAGTCTTTCAGGAAGTGTCTCAGCTGTTGGCGCTACGGCTAACACCGGACCTACCTAAAAGTGACTACAGAACCATTAAGATAAAGTGGAAGTGGTTCGACCAAATGGACGCTATCTAGACCGGCGAGCAATGGGATGGAGAGCGCTCTGGACGTTGTTATGAGTCCACGATGGAGGATGGTACGTTTTGTTACGTTAACTCTATATTCTGTTTGAAAGCTTCACTTTATTTAGTTGAGCAGCTACTGGAAGCTTCTAAAACAACCAATTTAACTGTTACACTTGTGTAAAATCACCATGCAACAACTGCTTCATGCAGCACAATGAGCTAGCAGCTAACAGCTAGCGCTCGTGTTATTGTTTGTTGTTTTGTGTCGCGTTTAAGATGATGTCATGGCAGTAGAGGCGGCGTAACTATGACGATCAGCCCACTGCACTATACAGCAGCGGAAAAGCAATCTCAGAAAAGTAAATCGAGTAGGGTTGAGGCGAGACTGTACCATGCACTGGAAAAGTGACTTAACAGAGTAAATGTAGCACGTTAATACCCACCTCTGACCCCCCCAATTCTCTTTACCTTAAAGTGTCTGAATGTTGCACAGTCACACAGTCATTTTTGTACTGTATAGTACAAAACTAAAAGGCAGTACCAAGGGATAACTAATATGATGAATAAATACTTTTAAATGTAAATAATATATACATTTATTCCCATTTTGGTTAGAGATAGACTGATATATCGGTTTTACAGATTAATCTGTGCTGATTGGCACTTTCTAATGATATAAATTGAAGCGAGGGCATTGTAAACTTCCATTGTAACCTTGATTTTTTACAGAAAAAGAGGGACGATTTTTATGCCACAAATGCTGTCAATTGATCTTAACTTGTATTGAACTCGGAATATTCCTTTAAATAAAAGATAAGCCTCCTGAGCATGGAACGAGCGACTTCTGAGCAATAAAACTAAACCGAGTGACGGTGAACCCTTTGTCTGGTGGAGAACCAGTTCACTGTTAACAGATTATTACGAGAACCATGTCACTGTTAAACCGCCAGATGTGAAGCACGTGAAGATCGATACCAGTTCTCCAAGCAGCTGTGATGCTGTGTGCTTCATTCTCATGGTTCAATGCCTCAAATCAAACCTCAATTTATCGCTGAGACAAGCGGCCCCCATGGGACAGAGCAGACTGCATATTATCGAGAATGGCGTGAACCAAACCAATAAAGGGATTAAATGAGCATTTAGTCTTCAGCTTTAAAAGGGTCATATCATAATCTTTAGAGATAAAGAGTTTATAGTATTACTGAAAACATACTCAAAACTATCTTCCCAGTCCATAAATGGGTTTTTCTCAAACCAAGAAGCAAAAAGCGACTCGGATAAAAGGCGGATAGATACTATTAATCCTAAACATCAGAAGAACTGCTGAGAAGAGTAAAATGTGGAAAAGCGTGTCAAAGCGTGGTGCTGTTTGTGTCTGTGTGTAGCACCTGCCGCTCTGCAGATCCTTCTGAAGAATCCCAACGTTTAAGTTTATTTTAAGCAAGATCCCTGCTCATTTCAGTCTGATCTGAACAGTTTAAGTGGCACATTTCAGCACAGATTGTTTATCTGTCACAATAAAACACAGCTGATGTTATTGAGGCCGTTAAAACTACTTTGAACCCGCCAGCACACCCGCGACTCGCGACTGAGCGCAGCAAAGCGCTTTTACACATGTGAAGAGGACGTTTATGTGGAAGTCTTAAAGCAGAAATCACTGTTCAAAGATACTGAAAGGTCTGTTTTCTGCTAAAAACAAACAAACAATTAAAAAACTGCAACAGAAATACATTACTGCTGTATGTATGGAAAGGAGTCAAATTAAATGCAGTATTAATAATAATAATAATATATCAATAATAATTCAATTTAAGTAATCCCACAAAGCAAGCAAGAGTTCTGATGTACTAAATAATGGCGTGGTGGTGGCGTAGTGGGCTAAAGCACATAACTGGTAATCAGAAGGTTGCTGGTTTGATCCCCACAGCCTCCACCATTGTGTCCTTGAGCCATCCATCTTCCATCTTCAACCGCTTATCCGAAGTCGGGTCGCGGGGGCAGCTGCTCCAGCAGGGGGCCCCAAACTTCCCTATCCCGAGCCACATTAACCAGCTCTGACTGGGGGACCCCGAGGCGTTCCCAGGCCAGTGTGGAGATGTAATCTCTCCACCTAATCCTGGGTCTTCCCCGAGGCCTCCTCCCAGCTGGACGTGCCTGAAACACCTCCCTAGGGAGGTGGCCAGGGGCATCCTTACCAGATGCCCAAACCACCTCAACTGACTCCTTTCGACGCAAAGGAGCAGCGGCTCTACTCCGAGCTCCTCACGGATGACTGAGCTCCTCACCCTATCTCTAAGGGAGAAGCCCGCCACCCTTCTGAGGAAGCCCATTTCGGCCGCTTGTACTCGTGACCTAGTTCTTTCAGTCATGACCCAGCCTTCATGACCATAGGTGAGGGTAGGAACGAAAATTGACCGGTAGATTGAGAGCTTTGCCTTCTGGCTCAGCTCTCTTTTCGTGACAACGGTGCGATAGAGCTGAGCCAATACCGCCCCTGATGCCCCGATTCTCGGCTAACCCCCGCTCCATTGTCCCTCACTGTGAACAAGACCCCGAGGTACTTGAACTCCTTCACTTGGGGCAATACCTCCTTCCCTACCTGGAGGGGTGTCCTGGTGTCCTTGAGCAAGACACTTAATCCAGGTTGCTCCGGGGGGGGATTGTCTCTGTAATAAGTGTCTGCCAAATGCATAAATGTAAATGTAAATATACGTTTATATACACGTTTTCTTAAAGGCTTGGATTTTCCTGTAATGTTGCGTTCACATTGCTCACGCAAGTTTGACCGCTGGATTATAAATGTGTTTTTAACGCGAACCAGCGAGTATTCCCGCTTCTCTTCCGGAAAAGGACAGGAGGAGGGGCTTCTTATATTTTGTTTAAAATTTTATGATTTCAAGTGATACAAATATTGCAATATTCTTGTGATTAAAATGATACATTTACATTTTTGATGATACAGTTTGATTAAACTTTATAACATAAAATAAAACTGAAAACATAGAATTTGGGAAAAGGTCAAACTGAATTTATAGGGCCCTAAACACGGAGGCTGGGTTAGTAAGCAACCACACAGAACACCCTAGACTCCACTAAAGGATTACATGTAAAATATAAGAAAAATCTAATAAAAAACGGCTAAAACATTTTCCATTGAATTCCCTGTTTATTGACTTTATCTTGCCCACGGTCTCTGTAGATTTGGCTTTATCTTCCTTAGGTTTAGTCTGATGAACTGAGCAAAGCATAAGTTGTCCACAGGTGTCTCATCCATCACTCTAAGGGAGACATGTGTCAGTTTCTGAGCAAACACTGGAATTTTAATCACAACAAACGACCACGCTGTGTGACATCTTAAACCGTCTGGTGCCTCAGACGGAGACGTGACCTGCGCTGCGACATATCGATTTCTTTCTGTTGAATGTCATGAAGTGATAAATGGACATGAGATGTTCCACAAACGGCCAGTTTAGACACATCTCACCCATCAACAGCCATGAGACCCAAATGTGGAGCTTTTAAAAGATTATTTTCTAAGATATTTGAGACAGAAATATGAAGTGGACAAAAAAGTCAGCTCTGACTCTGTCCGACTCAAGCTTTGGTTTTTAATGGCGCTCTGATGTTAATCTGGCTGTCAGATTCAGAGATTACGGGCGGAACAACAGTGTGAAAATTGCTCAGCGGAAAATGCCACACTTTGAGGAAATGTACAGTGTCACATGACCGGATGAGAAGACGATGATATGACGTTCGCATTTATGAAAGTCTGAAATATCACAACAGAATATTTTAATGCTTTTTATGAGCAGTCCATAGAGTTTATGTTAGTAATTCCAGACTTACTTCCTGTACTAACCTACATCGTTTGGTAACACAAAACCTGCCTCTGGTCTTCATTGGCTGCTCACGAACAGCTTTGACCCGCCCTCAAACACTACAGTAAGCGGTAGACCAATCACAACAGACTGGGACATCTGACCAATCAGAGCAGAGTAGACTCTCTGAAAGGAGGAGTTTAGAATGAATGCTTTAGAACGGACCAATCAGAGCAGAGTAGGCTCTCAGAAAGGAGGAGTTTAGAATTAATGTTTTAGAACGGACCAATCAGAGCAGAGTAGACTCTCAGAAAGGAGGAGTTTAGAATTAATGTTTTAGAACGGACCAATCAGAGCAGAGTAGACTCTCAGAAAGGAGGAGTTTAGAATTAATGTTTTAGAACGGACCAATCAGAGCAGAGTAGGCTCTCAGAAAGGAGGAGTTTAGAATGAATGCTTTAGAACGGACCAATCAGAGCAGAGTAGGCTCTCTGAAAGGAGGAGTTTAGAATTAATGTTTTAGAACGGACCAATCAGAGCAGAGTAGGCTCTCTGAAAGGAGGAGTTTAGAATGAATGCTTTAGAACGGACCAATCAGAGCAGAGTAGGCTCTCTGAAAGGAGGAGTTTAGAATGAATGCTTTAGAACGGACCAATCAGAGCAGAGTAGGCTCTCTGAAAGGAGGAGTTTAGAATGAATGCTTTAGAACGGACCAATCAGAGCAGAGTAGGCTCTCTGAAAGGAGGAGTTTAGAATGAATGCTTTAGAACGGACCAATCAGAGCAGAGTAGGCTCTCTGAAAGGAGGAGTTTAGAATGAATGCTTTAGAACGGACCAATCAGAGCAGAGTAGGCTCTCAGAAAGGAGGAGTTTAGAATGAATGCTTTAGAACGGACCAATCAGAGCAGAGTAGGCTTTCTGAAAGGAGGAGTTTAGAGTTAATGTTTTAGAACGGACCAATCAGAGCAGAGTAGACTCTCTGAAAGGAGGAGTTTAGAATGAATTCTTTAGAACGGACCAATCAGAGCAGAGTAGTGCTCTCTGAAAGGAGGAGTTTAGAATGAATGCTTTAGAACGGACCAATCAGAGCAGAGTAGGCTCTCTGAAAGGAGGAGTTTAGAATGAATGCTTTAGAACGGACCAATCAGAGCAGAGTAGGCTCTCTGAAAGGAGGAGTTTAGAATTAATGTTTTAGAACGGACCAATCAGAGCAGAGTAGACTCTCTGAAAGGAGGAGTTTAGAATGAATTCTTTAGAACGGACCAATCAGAGCAGAGTAGGCTCTCTGAAAGGAGGAGTTTAGAATGAATGCTTTAGAACCGACCAATCAGAGCAGAGTAGGCTCTCTGAAAGGAGGAGTTTAGAATGAATGCTTTAGAACGGACCAATCAGAGCAGAGTAGGCTCTCTGAAAGGAGGAGTTTAGAATTAATGTTTTAGAACGGACCAATCAGAGCAGAGTAGTCTCTCTGAAAGGAGGAGTTTAGAATGAATCATTGAACGAGTCGTTTTTGACACTGGGGAAAAATGGTGATGCTGAAATTTAAATTATGAGCAAGTGTTTTTTGACCTTGGATGCATGTAACTCTATTGTATGAGACCTTTAAAGCAAAATTAGTCACGTTTAAAAACCATAACAGGTGCTCTTTAATATTTGTGTATTTTTTTTAATCTTCAGAGGCCTTTTCCTATTTTCCAGTAAAAATCCAAACATTTGACAACTTGGAAAAGTGCAATAAAATGCCACTTCTAACCTGGAAACCTGTATTGAAAACCTACAACTTTTGCCAGGTTTTGCTGTTTTGTTTTGTTATGTGCCATTTTCCGAGGAAGTCTGGGAAATCGATAAGGAATATCCTTCATCTTTTGAAGGAAAAGTGACATTAATATAGAGATAGTTCAGCCAAACATTTTAATCCGACTGTATTTATGTGTGTATAGTTTATTTATGTCTAAATTAACCCTCCTATACTGATGAAATAGGGCCACTTACTTGGCTGTTTGCGGTCATTTTTGACCGGACACAGTACAGGTGTGTGTGTGGGCGTGTGTGAGTGCTGCATTGTGGGTGTGTCTTACCCCTCATTTATGTGTGTGAGTGTGTTCTGCATTGTGGCTAATTTATAGATTTTATTTGACAAAATGTAAAAAATTGCTCTGTGTTATAGTGTCACCAGTTTGTTTATGTATGTGTGTGTGTGTGTGTGTGTGTGTGTGTGGTATGTATTGAACTCTGCACATTGTAATGTCGCACCCCTTCATTTCTGTGCGTGCTTTTTTTCTGCATTGTTTATTAGTCTTTCCCATTTATTTCCAATGGCCGGTCAATTTTGACCGTGAACAGAAAGGTATGTTTTTTTATGACCATTTAGACTTATCGAAATCAAGTCCAAGGAAAAGTCACTAAATAATGTATGAAAACCATAAACGAAACCATTTTTATTACATCGGAACAATTAAACAGAATACAAAACGTTTAAGGGATATCAGACCTAAACAATAAAGATTCTGTCATAATGTTTCTCAGCATCATGTCATCCCAAACACATGTGGAACAACATAAAGGTGATTAAAAGATGACAGATGTGTCATTTTGGGGCACACTATCCCTTTTATTTAGACATAAACAATCCATACACATAATTATAGTCGGATTTAAAATAAAACACATGGTCAGTTTAGACGAATGTATTTGTTGGAAACAGAAAGAAGGTAGTCGTGTCAATGAACTCCGGATCCTCATTAGGATTCAGGTGATGTTGTGTTGTTTTACAGTGAGCAGAAGGGTGTTTTTATGTCAGCCCCTGTCATCGCATCTGTCGCCACTACGAGTCCAGTTTACAACCTTTATAATACGACATGTATTCTGCATTAAGCTCTGCGAGTACACGTGTAGCAAATACAGCATTCCCATGATCACACATTAAAACACTGTATTACTAGGGGTTAAATTCCAGCATTGCTGTCTGTGTGGGAAAAACTGTTTTAGTTTCTCTCAGCACTGATGTAGGAATTTACATGTGTAATCTGTGTGCTTTTTTGGATTATGTGAATTTATGCCGCATGCTGCTTTTATGGATTACAGAGTCACTGGAAGCTTTTATTAACACAGTAACACACAAGTGTAACTATTCCACCCATCAGGGTGGAAGTTTAATAGTGTGTATCATTCCCTGCCGTGTGCACTGTGTACTATCAACCGTTTGTGGAAACATTCCCTGAACAGAAGCTTGTTTAAGTAGCAGCATTGAGATGTACCGAGTGCAAGAAGCATTTCATCCCCGAAGTTAAAAATGCATCTGAGCCATATATACTGATATATAGGCATATTAGAGATGGGTGATATCACAGATAAATCAATATATCTGTCAACCGGTAGAAATATTCAGATATCACGGTTATGCAAAATGCTGCATAGAAGGAAATGCCCATTCCAATAAGAAGTTGCACTTGAATTGCTTAAGCACTATTAGTGCATTAAACGACGCCTTCTCATCATCTTCAGAAAGAAAGAGAGAGACACGGAAACCAAAGATGGTTAAAATTAAAACTGATGCTTTATTTTATTTTTTTAATCTGTGAAAATGATGGACAGCACAATGGAATTATCGGTCAAGGGATCATTTGATAGTCGTGCTATCCGATCCGGTCGGGTTTTGGGACGGGTTCGGGTTAGTAATTAATTTAAAAATACATTTGTATTATTATATTTTAAGTAAAAAAATATTTTAATTTTAATGCAATTTAAATTATTATTTGTAATTAAATATTTTGATTAATATTATATATATATATATATATATATATATATATATATATATATATATATATATATATATATATATATATATATATATATATATATATTCACTGCATCTAACAAGTTAGGGGCTGTTCACAACACGTTTTTGTGCATGTCTGCGCTGTTGTTTTTTTTATGTAAACATGTGCTGGACAGACATCTTTGACCATATCTGAATTTAAAAAAAATTATAATAAATTGACCAAAATTGTTAAATATTAAATATTCATTATTAATAAATATTTTATAAATAATAAAGAAAAAAAATAATAATAAAAAAATTAAAAAAAATAAAAAATAAATATATATATATTTTTTTATTATTATTATTTATTTAAAAAATATTTATTAATATTTACAAAAATATTAACAGAGAGAATTTCTTTCATACAAAAGCAAAATCGACATTATGACTGCAATATACTCAAATGAATCATAATTGAATGGGATCTGAATCGAAAGCTTATAAATCAAACCAAATCGGGAAATATTGTTGTTTAATTGCATTACTTTGGGCATCTGTTGACTTTTTATATAAAATGTGTATCTTGTTACCAAGTTGGTAACTAAGATCACCCATATTTATCTATAATGTACAATACCTTAAAAGTTAGCCTCAGTCACCATTCACTTTCACTGTGTGGAAAAAGGTGCCATGAAAGTGTACGGTGAGATTGGTATCATTTTGTGTCTTTTGGATCTGGTGCAACTTGAGGGCGAGTTAATAATGACAGAAATTAACTTTTTGGTGAACTATATCTTTAAAACAGAGATATGATGCTAACGTCTTCTCTCTCTCTCTCTCTGTCTGTGACAAATACATTTTTTGACACTTTAGTGAAAATCAGCTCATGACACCTCGTCAATTACACCTTTAATTGGTCCATGTGAAATCTGTCTGTCTGTCGTTCTGTCTCACCAATGGGCTGCAAATCAATTCAGAGACAGCCAAACATAATTCTCATCGCTCATCGGGCTCGTGTTCTGTGTCGGATCAGAGCGAATGGCGGCTTCATCGTCATTGATGTTTGTCATTGATCTCGTCTCTTTGTGGGAACGTGTCTCTGATGCTGTATTTGTGTCACTGAATGAAATCGGCCCTCCTGGCAGCGCTTGAGCAGCTCAATAATCTGGCTAGTACAAAGCCGAGAGCTTTGGATATCGCTGAATATTGTTCTTGCATGATGTGTCTTGTAAGCTCTGTACTATTCATTTATTACTAAACAACCCAAATTTAAAACTTCACCCAAAGCACATGACAAACAGACCCTAAAGGCCCTGGACTGAAGATCATGAAGAGTTTAAAGCAGTGGGGTTTATCAGAGGCCCCTCCCGCATGAGGGCCACTTGAACAGGGAGCCCGTTGTTTCAGGGAAACTCTTCTGCAGTGATGCATTCACATGGTAATAAACTGAACAAAAGCACACAAGCCGTGTCTGGCTCCAGAGCCTTCACTAGGACAACCATCGCCACGGAGACGGCCCTCAATCGCCACGGAAACCGGTTCTAGAACAGAATGCCTGGCATGGTTGAGGGTTTGAAGAGAATGACACAGTATTTAGCACAGGACGGCTCTCAGCACTGTTTTATACAATAAGCAACTTGAGATTGGGCTTTACATTGATTTCACCACAGTAAATTTATGTCCAAATAAAAGTTAAGCTCTATTGACAGCATTGGTGAACACCTCTTCAAGCTTCAAAAGAGCACAAAAATATAATTCAGAAGTCTAATTAATTATTCATGAGACTCATGATTGTTATGAAAGCATACGATAAGATTTAGTGAGAAACAAACTGAAATATAATGTATTATTTAGTGAAAATGTTACTGACTGTTGATCTCCTGTGTGCGTTCATGATAGGACACGAGAGCAACAGTTCACGTAGCCCCTCGCAACATTGGGGCGTTCAGGCTAAAAACACATTTTGTTTATCTAAAAACAGCGATAGTGACAACAGAACACAACACAACTACACAAAACAGAGAACAGAACTTATTAAACATGTCTGAAGAGTTTGTAGTCGAAGAATTGATGCATTTCTATGCCCAGCCTTATTTTTAAGCTTTTGGACTGGTGCCAGTTCACAGTGGACGAAGTTGCCCGCGAGATGCCGAAAATAGAAAACAAGCGATCAATAGAATGTCCCGTCGCTCATCACTGCTGATTAGGACAAAAACTTTGATTAATATAGAAAATATACATTTTATCGCATTTCATTTGCCGTCTGGTTAGGACACGGTGTGACTATGGCATCCTGTAACCTCCTCTATGTTTCTGTTTGATTTCCAAATACTCCTTTAAAAAAAACAATAAGGCTGGGCATAGAAATGCATCAATTCAAATCATGGTAAAATTACTAACGCATGGCTTATTACTTATATAAACCATTACAAAAAATAAAGAAATAAAATATATGGCACAAAAACAAAAGTAATAAAGTGAGAGCTGGGTGTTATTTCAAGCTTGAACAAAACAACCCTGCTGGCATGATGCAGGCATTTTTTGTCTGATGGAAGCACACCTGAGCCCAAATCAGTGACGTGAAAAATCCATGAGATAAACAGGAGAAATGAACAGAGGAA
>NC_068282.1:46079477-46215176 GCF_025860055.1 Xyrauchen texanus | reverse complement strand
GCTCTGGAATCCCATTCGCTCATTAAAGCTGCCACGTTAAGAGATGAAAATGCAGAGTGATAGATTTTCTGCAGCGATAATGGAAATCTCTTAGAACAAAGGCTGGATGTTAATGAATGTGCCTCAGTGTTCTGATAGCATGAGCATTTGAAAAAGAAAAAAGCACAAACGGAACTGTGGATCTAATTGTGTCGGACTGGGAAATGAATGCCTTAGAGATGAAAAACAAGCATGTGTGAGTTATTAAATTAATCACTCGGACGGGAAAGACGCTACTTTTGAAAGATTTTTGTTCTATAGGTTTTTCAAGAGACGCAATGCTAACCCTCTCAGCTACTAAGAACACGTAAGATATTCACAGAGAACGTATAAAACACCTTGGCTATGTTCAGAACTGAATACTAGCGTACTGCTTATTCAATAATTATTGCAGACATAATATTATTGTATACGGAGCAACTTTGGGGCATTTTTACGCTGCCGCCTTCAATTTTTAAACTCAAATTTAAAAGATCACCATTCACACATGCCGTGAGATAATTGCCATAAAATTGGTCTAATTTTTTTGAAAACCCCCCAAATTAAAACAAAAGACATTCCAATGATTCATAAATAATATTATATGTTTACAATCGTATCATAAATAGATTAAAATTATTATAAAAAAAAAAATGTGTAAGCATATCATTCAAGTTCTGTTCACTCTCCCTCCAAAAAGTCTTATTTTATTCCACTCGATGAGAACAAGTACTAGAAAAAAATACTTTTTCTGAAATGTAGGTGGTGCTCTGATGCATTTTAGCCCTCACAGATGTGCTCGTCCATTGACATTCAGTTTAATTTTCAGTTCATGCACCACCCCCATTGTTTCATTGAATATCTTGGCCTCTGAGTGGACTAGAAGCTGAAATTCTCCCCTTTGCGATGATGTATAACATTTTATCATCATTATTTTATTATATAACATTTATTATATTAGATATACCATTAGATTATTCATCCGAGCAAGCTAACAGACAATTACAAAAAAATAAGGTAATAGCAGATAAAACGTTTTTGGTTACACTTTATTTTAATGTGTCCTTGTTACAGTAACTGTTTAACAGTAAGTAATTACTGATTATTACTAATTAACAACATGTACTTACTATAGGTTTAGGGTTAGGGTAAGGGTTTGGTTTAGGGTTAGTTGCTTGTAATTATGCATAATTGACTTTTATTACTATAGTAAATACATGTAATATGTGTAACAAGGACACATTCATATAAAGTGTTACCAAGTTTTTGCTACAGTATTTAGCGCTTACAGCAGCAGTGATCGGTGCATAAAAGAGATGTTTGTATCTGATGTCTTATATATCAGATTTAATATTTCACTTTTGAAAATCGTATGAACTATGGTATTAGGCCAATATAATAAACCGCAGAGTCACATTCCTGCCAATGAGAGCTTTCATTTTATCAATGACTAGTCTATTTAAATTCTATCTGAAAGACTTTTATATTCATTTTAAAAAACAGTTTTTTTTATATTAATTTAAAAAACAGTTTTGTGGACAGCCTAAATACTACTCACTTAAAAAACAGGACATTGTATGCGTTTTTAGAGTCTACCACTGGGAATGTTAGCACAAGGTCAGGACTCTGTGTGTATCAGCTCATGGTAAAAACCACTGCCCTTACCAGACTGATACACATCTCAAGGACCCCACGTTCGTCTGACCCGGTCGCCCGATCAATAACATGAAAGAGAGACCGCATTTAAATGTGTTAGAAGACTGGATTTCCTGTGGATACACAAGAACCAGCGACAGAAAAAGAAAAACGGCAGGAAGAAAAAGTGCTATTGGTGTGAAAATAAAAAAATACAAATTATATATATATATATATATATATATATATATATATATATATATATATATATATATATATATATATTTCTCATTATTGGTGTTGCAGGGGTTTTTGGATTAATACAATGCAATGAGGATTGAATATACAGTGAAGGCCTGGGGGAGGGGTTACTTATCAGGAAGTATAAAATGGATAGATTTGGTCATTAATGCTGATTGTCAATACAACTTTAACGTGGTCTGTGCTGAAACGTAGCTTAGACGTGGAAAGCATGAACAGAAGATGACGATGATGATGTGAACCCAAGTGCAGTTTATTACTTGTAGAGTGGTATATCCAGAAACATGAATCCAAACAAACATACTTGACTTGACTTGACTTGAATAACATAATACTTAACATGAACATGGACTTGACTTGGCTTGACAATGAACTATGTAGCAAAAAGCAATCCAACACAAACAATCACTGAAACATTCACATTCAATACATTCAATACCTGACCCAGACACAATGGAAACATGAGTCTTAAATACATGGACATGGGAAGCATAAACCAATGAATATGAGAGACTCTGGTATAATGAAACATTAATCATTAGGCCTATGTCAGAGTATTATTGCATGATATAGTGCAAAAAGTAAAAGAAAACGCTTAAAATGTGCACCGTTTCTCTTAATTATACTTGCATTTAATCTTAGCACAGAATTCAAAGTAACTTAGTGTAATACCTGAATCAACAGAGCTTCAAATGTGCTTGTTTAGAGATGAGATGAACCAATTTTATTCCAATTTATCCAGCAAACTTTATAATCCCTGGGTACATCGGCCAGCACTAACACTCTGGTGCACAGTACAAGGCAGGTGTTCAAATGGCAGCTGCAATCATGCTATGAGCACTATCTAACTGTGTTTTTTGTGTTCTTGCTTCATTCTAAATGTTCCCATCCTTGTCTACATTGATAAAATGCTTGGCACAGGCCTCAGCATAATGTTGCTCACCATCTGCTTTCACAATGGTCAATGCATGGATTATTAAAAGGGTCATATAAGGACGCGCGTTAACGGCATAAATGAAAATAGTGACATTAAAGGAATATTGCGTTAACGCATTATTAACGCGTTATTAACTTCGACAGCTCTAATATATATATATATATATATTATATACGTATACATTTATGAGTGGGACTATACCTTCCAGCAAGAAAGATGTAATGTTTATGTAAGGTACTTATTATGTACATATGTGTTGTTGCATTGCACTAACATTAAAAAAAAACTGCATTTAACAACACCTGTAGTTACACTGTAAACCTTACCCCTAATCCTACACCTAACCCTAACACTAACCCTAACCTAACCCTAACCCAATCCTTATCCCAAACCTTACCCCTAATACTACACCTAACCCTTACACTAACCCTAACCCTAACCCAATCCTTATCCTAAACCTTACCCCTAATCCTACACCTAACCCTAACACTAACCCTAACCTAACCCAATCCTTATCCTAAACCTTACCCCTAATCCTACACCTAACCCTTACACTAACCCTAACCCAATCCTTATCCTAAACCTTACCCCTAATCCTACACCTAACCCTAACCTAATCCTAATCCAATCCTTATCCTAAACCTTACCCCTAATCCTACACCTAACCCTAACACTAACCCTAACCTAACCCAATCCTTATCCTAAACCTTACCCCTAATCCTACACCTAACCCTTACACTAACCCTAACCCAATCCTTATCCTAAACCTTACCCCTAATCCTACACCTAACCCTAACACTAACCCTAACCTAACCCAATCCTTATCCTAAACCTTACCCCTAATCCTACACCTAACCCTAACACTAACCCTAACCTAACCCAATCCTTATCCTAAACCTTACCCCTAATCCTACACCTAACCCTTACACTAACCCTAACCCAATCCTTATCCTAAACCTTACCCCTAATCCTACACCTAACCCTAACCTAATCCTAATCCAATCCTTACCCCTAATCCTACACCTAACCCTAACACTAACCCTAACCCAATCCTTATCCTAAACCTTACACCTAATCCTACACCGAACCCTAACACTAACCCTAACCTAACCCTAACCCAATCCTTATCCTAAACCTTACCCCTAATCCTACACCTAACACTAACCCTATCCCAATCCTTATCCTAAACCTTACCCCTAATCCTACACCTAACCCTAACCCAATCCTTATCCTAAACCTTACCCCTAATCCTACACCTAACCCTAACCCAGTCCTATCCTAAACCTTACCCCTAATCCTACACCTAACCCTAACACTAACCCTAACCCAATCCTTATCCTAAACCTTACACCTAATCCTACACCGAACCCTAACACTAACCCTAACCTAACCCTAATCCAATCCTTATCCTAAACCTTACCCCTAATCCTACACCTAACCCTAACACTAACCCTATCCCAATCCTTATCCTAAACCTTACCCCTAATCCTACACCTAACCCTAACCCAATCCTTATCCTAAACCTTACCCCTAATCCTACACCTAACCCTAACCCTAACATAACCTAACCCTAACCCAATCCTTATCCTAAACCCTACCCCTAAACCTACTTGTACTTCAACTCAATGGTGGACTGGGCCGGGCGTGAAAGGGGGCCGAAAGGTGCCGAATGGGCGGCGATAATCTAAAGAAGGCTGCAAAATGGCAGCGTGATATGCTGAAAAGGGCCGCGATATGCAGAAAAGGACAGCGACATGCATTTCCGCCTTAATTTGGCAGGTTAAATCTATATAAAATATATTTATATCACTATATGTTTTGTTCTATTACCCTGGCATTAATAAAAAGAAAATCCTAACACTGCTGTGATGGGGTTTCAAATAAAGCTGCTGAAGAAGTGACAGTAAATTTGGCATCCTTCTCTCTTCTGAAAGCCATAATCTATCTCTCTCTCTCTTTTGGCCTTTTAAGGAAAGTCGAGGAAACATGATAGGGCCTATTGTATTTTTTCTTTTGCTGCTAGATGAAAAGGAAATGTAAAAAAAAAATATTTTCCATAGTGTACCTCTACTGTATATGTCAGCATCAAAGTTTAGCCTGCTATAGTTTACTTCCACGTTCCACGGCATGCAGCCATGTGAAAGCAAGCATTCCAGTATTTCAGACAGATACCTCAAAATGTAGTTCTGATATAGTTATATGAGAGAGTTGTTTTAAAGCGCAGGCTCTTTATGTGATGGCAGACTGGCCTACTTCCCGTAACACGCCTCAGTTTGAAACAAAAGCACTACAGGAACTACATCAGAAGCTATTGATTCAGTAATGCCATAAGAGAGAGAGGAACACAAAGCATGAATGAGAAGTTAAACATGAAAACTAGAGAGAGCCGAATTACTCATACTGCGCTCAGGGCTAAATATGAAAGATTCATTTTGGAGTTTTCACACTTATGAATGTTTTGCTTTTTTGTCTGCTACACACAGATCAATGGAAATCCCACAATGCAAGCAGATGAACACATATACACTAAACAGACACAAAATGTGCACACAAATACCTGTATTGTGAAGATATGAGCATATGGCTGTGAACGACATGTGGGTTATTTAGGGACAGTTTTCGATGCTTCCAGGAGAGATTGCAGACAACATGTCATACCTCTCTCTCTCTCTCTCTGCCTCTGGTAGGTGTCTTGCACATGTGGACTGTTAAGCACTTCATAATAACAGTAAGAAATGAGCAGTGCCGTGTGGACCCAGAACAACATATCAGTAATTTTTTCTGACAATATATACTCTACTGCTTCTCTTAAGAACAGGTTTAAAGGAATTGTTCACCCCAAAATGTAAATTCTCTCAGTATTTATTAACCCTCATGCCATCCCAGATGTGTTTGACTTTCTTTCTTCAGTAGGAGTGGTGGTGGCGTAGTGGACTAAAGCACATAACTGGTAATCAGAAGGTTGCTGGTTCGATCTCCACAGCCACCACTATTGTCCTTTTGTCCTTGAGCAAGTCACTGAACTCTAGGTTGCTCCGGGTGGATTGTCCCTGTAATAAGTGCACTGTAAGTCACTTTGGATACAAGCGTCTGCCAAATGCATAAATGTAAATCTCAGCTCTGTAGGTCCGTACAATGCATGTGAATGTGTGCCAAAGTTTTTAAGCTCCAAATACCACATAAATGAGCTTAAAATAATCTTTATGACTCCAGTGTTTAAATAAATGTCTTCAGAAGTGATATGATAAGTGTGTGCAAGAAACAGATCAATATTTAAGTCAATTTATACTATATATTCTCCTCCCTGCTCAGTCTTTCTCCACTTTAACTATGCACTTTCACAGTCTTCTTCTTTTGTTTTTTTGTGATTCACATTCTTCTTGCATACGCCCCCTGGGCAGGGAGAAGAACTTTTAGCAAAAATGTACTTTAATATTGAACTTTTTCTCACCAACACATATCATATTACTTCTGAAGTCGTAGATTTAACCAATGGAGTCACATGGATTATATTTATGCTGCCTTAATGTGCTTTTTGGAGCATAAAAATGTTGGCACCCATTGACTTGCATTGTGGAGGACCTACAGAGCTATGATATTCTTCTAAAAATCTTAATTTGTGTTCTGCGGAAGAAAGGAAGTCATACACATCTGGGACACACAAACACACAAACAAAGCTTTGTGCATCTCTCTCTCTCTTGCGTCTCCGGCTCCTCCCTTTACCTCTCTCCCGCTGATTGAGCAACTCAGAACCGGGTGTGCATCCTCACAGCCTGGCCACGCCCTTCTTGTCACAAAAAGATTTTAGTAATTTATTAGTTATTAACAGCTTTGTAAGGCTAATACTAATTAGCTTTAATTATTGGCTTAATATTATTTAGTAAACTTGATATATGATATGTATGATATCTGAAATAGAACATTAAATGCATTACTTTCAACACAAAAATAAGACGATTAATAAGTGGTAAAGTTTGGCTAAAATTGATTTACTCTACATTTAGTTATACAGTAATTACTGTCTTATTCATGCTTAACTACTGTAATGCATTATTGTGGACTGTTAAAATAAAGTGGAAAATATAGCATGTAAAAGTTTCCACTGGGAAGATATAATAGGATGGAATTTCATCAAAAACTACACACTTGACTGCACTGACCAAAAATCACTTCCTTTGACAGTTCAAATATGCAGATTCCATGATTCAACTAGTTAACTAGCAATCAATAAGCAATCTCACTGTGAATTGGCTCTTCTATTGTGTTTAAATGAGACATTAACACTAACTGTCTCAATATTCACTGCTATTCTGCAGCGTCATTAGGACTATTGCAAAACCACACGTAAAGGTTAGAGACCAAAAAGGGGACATCATTTCCAGGTCGTGACCTTTGGCAATATCAATAGAGCATGTTTGATTTAGTCTTCTTTAGTGGCTTTGTGTCTCTGCCGTAATGCTCTTAAAGTGGATTAGAAATGAAGACACTCGGCACTAATTGCTTCTTGAAAATCTGCCCTGTTATAAATTCATTTGTCCTCCAATTCAGAACAAACATCCTTCTTATATGTTGTTAGATAAGGTATTAAAGCTTACTTACATATGTTAAGGAGCTGAAATATTTCTAACGCATGCTGTGTTAATATAAAATGCCACATTTTTACTTTCGTGCATTCTTAATTACGTCAATACGTTTATTGTCTTTAAATGTTAAAATTGTTCTGTTAAAATACCTTCTCTTGTTCCAGCATCAAGTAAATCTTTCATTGGTTGATTCCCCTGAAAAGTGTAAACACTGTGACTTAATGCCACTTTCAAAACTTTGCCCTGTTACATCGAAATCAGCCCGACACAGCAGCACTGGCTCAACCAATGCTGTGAGTTTGGCGCAGTGTCACCTGTTTTGTCCAACCAATGGCAGATGGGCAGAGTTTTCGAGAAACCTGTTTGAAATCAGTCGTTATGTTTTGCTATTCCGTTTGGGGACGCAAGAGGTGTGTCTTTGACCATTGCGTCGCACTATTTTATTTTAGCGTCAAATGCGCGAGCTGGCTCTAGCAAGCGTTTTCTTTTTTTACACATAAATTCATTCTGTACAAACGGCCCCTTAGTCCTGTACATTCCTCAAGGCCCAGTTAATGGATGAAGCTGAGTAGGCTAATAGAAACATATCGACAGGAAAATGTTGTGCTTATCTCACTCCGGCTGTACGACCACAACCGACAGTCCCAAAAGCAGATGGGAGACACTTCAGGGAGTGAAGGAGGGGGGAAGAGAGAGGTAGAGGGATGTGGAATCACAAATGAACAGTTTTATAGCTTTATTGCTGCTAATTCACAAGGCATCAATACTCCTGGGAGAAGGGCAGGAGGCCAGTCTCCAGATGTATGAGTGATCAATGAGACACTCGAAAAATTATTAACTTTCACACAGCAGGTGTTGGAAATGTAGTCATCACAGTGTTTTATAATGCAGCCGTCACAAATAAAGCTTGTACAGACCAAATGTCCCTGAACCACACTTCTATTCTTTCCAAAGTGCGGAGGATTCACGCTATTCGCCGCGGCATATACGCACAATTCACCACGCACCCAACCGAGAGCGAACCATATTATAGCGACCACGAGGAGGTTACCTCATGTGCCTCTACCCTCCCTAGCAACCAGGCCAATGTGGTTGCTTAGGAGACCTGGCTGGAGTCAGCTACTTGATTTATTAATAACTACTTAAAGGGCACCTATTATGGAATTTTGAAAATTACCTTTCATGTAGTGTGTAACATAGATTTAATTGAACAAAAACATCCTGCAAAATTTTATATATGAAAGTTCACCGTAAAAAAAGTTATTGTCTCTCAAAAGTAAGCGTCGACTCTGAGTCAATGTAATGAATCATTTTTCCAATGAGTCATTTTCCTTTTCATTGTGACATCAAGACGAAAAATTATCAAATTGGCCGCTCCCACTCATTGCGCGCGCAGACACCAGGGAAAACTTGAAAACATCATGTCGACAACAAGACGCTGTGTTCTGAAGTGCATATCAAAAGCGACCTTTTTTTCACTGCCCAGGGACGAGCATGTGAAGAATCAGTGGCTATATTTACAACTATACCACACAAGTATAGCCCGAAACTGTGTTCGCGATCATTTTAATGACGATTGCTTTACAAACATGAATGCTATCAAGTGTGGATTCGCGAGCCGGTTAATACTGAAGGAAGGTTTAGTACCAAGTTTATTTGGATCAGCTTCCTCCTCCGAATCACAACCTGTAAGTATTATTAATAATTGTTGTTTTTATGTGTTTTTTAGCATGCTTAATAAGTATTTGTGTGTGTTGTGTACGTTACGCTCAGCGCAGCTTCTAGGTCTCCAATGTCAATTTTTTTGAAATATGTGAAATGTTTGTCGATGTTATTGGAGTTGTCATAAAGAACAGAGCAATAACTTGTAGTAATGCAGTGCTTTACCAATATGTTTATGCGTTGGGCTAACGCAAACAATAACTGATTGGGTGTTTACCACCGAACTTTGGGCTATGATCGCTAACATAAATCAACTCAAATTCCTTCTCTGATTTAGATTTTTTTACTTCAAAGCGGTGATGGGCGTTCCGTTTCCGACAATCTCTGCACAGAGTATACCAATCACAACTGACTGGGTCATCTGACCAATCACCGCAGATTAGCGTCACGCAAAGGAGGGGTTTGGAAAAATGAGTCGTTGAACGAATCATTTGGGAATCGGTGAGCAAATCAGGTAAACATAAATGCATATTATAAGACAACAAAAGTGTTTTTTGTCATTGCATGCATGTAAAACTGTTGTTGGGGACTCCCAAAACAATATTAGGAACATTTTAAATGCCATAATAGGTGCCCTTTAATTAGGGTCCAAACTCCAAGCACTAGCTATTAAAAAAATGCTCTTGACTTTCCTGTGGTACACAGACATGAAATGCTGAAACACTAAACTATTCACAAAACAGCAAAAAGTTTTCAACAAATGTGACAATTTCTCTTGTCCATGATGCTTTAGTTTAATCATATTGTTAACATTTTCCTGAATATATGACAGTGTGCATTTGTTGTGTTTACTTGTTTACCCAACTGACCTAGTCACAGAACGAATGTTACTACAACAACATTTTTGCAAAAGGACTTTTACGTGCCACGTTCAGCGTTTCGCTGCAGTTTTCTGGTGAAATGAACACTAGAGATGGAACAAAAACTATGTGTTTTATTCACAACTACGACTACACTATTACAGTACTAACACAGTACACACAATTACATTGTTGCTTCTGGAAATGTGCTTTTCATTTCGCATTTGCTTTTAGAACACTACTGGTTAGGTTTAGGTGTTAGTTTAGGTTAGGGTGGTACGTTTTACTTACTAAAACATCCATCTAACATTCACCTTAAAAACCATGCCTTTATGCGATACCATTTCACTCACTTTTGGCGCCACCCACTGGAAGTTTCAAAGTGAAACTGCAGCGAAACGTGTAATGAATCACGTAATTTTATGTTACAAAAATGTAACCACAGTCTCGTAATGCTCATGAGATCATGCTGCAACAGTTTTAATAATTTATATTTTAATTTGGAAGACAGAATTCACATTAATTTACGTTAATTTAAAGGAATGTTTTGGGTTCAATACAAGTTAAGGCCAATTGACAACATTTGCAGCATAAAGTTACCACAAAAAATTATTTCGACTTCCCTCCTTTTCTTGGACAAAAGCAAAAATCTGGGTTACAGTGAGGTACTTACAATGAAAGTGAATGGGGCCAATCTGTAAATGTTAAAATACGCACTGTTTCAAAAGTATAGCCACAAGACATAAATACGAACAAGGAACGAGACAAAATAATTTTTTATGGTAATCAACATTATGCCACAAATGCTGTTGACTGAGCTTAACTTGTATTGATCCCAGAATATCCCTTTAAGAGGACGAGTTTTTAAACAGTTTGTTTAAAAAAGAAACACTACTTAAGAACACACATTTATCTTAATATCTGTTTTCTGCAGGTTTTGTCTACTGATTAAAGTTTTTGGAAAGAAGCATTTTCAGTGTTTCGCCGGCAGAATGATCAGCACCAATTTAAACCCCAGTACAACCCATTAAGGACACTGTAAAGTCTATCCCTCACAGCATTGTTTCCATTTCCGTTAAATATAATATGATACTACGCTGAGTAAAGTCCTGCATGTCCCACCTTTCTCACCCAAGAGTACGGTCTGTTTGTGTGCATGTGTATGTTAATTAAAGCGTACATGTGTGTTGGGGATAAAGTGTAAAGAAGCATTACTCATCCATGACATCAACCATTGATCCTGATGTAGGACTGAATTTCCAAGGGGAAACCTGTGATGTAGGAGTCAGCAGGTTATCAGCTGGAGGTCTGCACCTTGTCTTTATCGAAGTGTAGGTGTTGGTGCTCTCTGCAAGGGAGGAGAAGGGTTGGAGTTGGGTCGCCTCTCCTCAATCGGTCCCAATATACAATCAATGAATGCTTAAACTCAAATGTGTAAATTCACAGTGAAGTGAACAAGGTTTCCAAATTAGTTAATGATGTTTTCCAGACTAATGATTTTTCAAAACCCAGCCAAATGTATCAGAAACCACCCGAATCACTGCATATGAAAATCAGATGAAATTCTACTACTACATTTTTAGTATAACCAACATGATCACACAGAAAAATAACATGTTGCTTCTGAATGTTCATGCGCCCTGCAACTGACCCCATTCTGCCCAGTTACGGACAAGCGCCATTCCCTATCCGGCTATTGTTTAGCAATTCAAGCATGTTCACCTTTCCTTCTAGCGCTACTAATAGCGCATTGCGCGAGCAACCTCTAAGACATGGGTTCTGGTCCCATGGAAATCAAGAAGTAATTGTGTTCACATAAACAACAGTGAGTATACTGTTTATCAGAAGTTGGGCAGGCAATGGGGCTTACGCATTGGCGCCACCCTCCCAACTCTTGTTCTTCGCTTTTGGCGCCACTCTGTGGACATTTCAATTGGAAACTCAATCGGACTCTTACACTGACGCACACAACACACACACACAAGAGCACTTCTGTGTCAGTGATTTAATGATGGGGAAAGGGCATGTTAAGGCTATTTGGAATAAATACAAATAAAGAAGCCCAGATGGAACTTGTGATAGAATTTATGAAATGTATGAAACACCCTATGTAAGGTGCATCTTATTTACCACAGAAGAATGAGACATTTTTGTCTTCAAGCGCTTTTCACGTGTAGTTCAAAGGGTGGTTGACGGTGGCGCTGAAGCCCTGATGTGAATCATGAACATGGCTTTACGTTTCAGTTGCAAAATGGGTATCCACAGTCTGCCGGCTGATTATTGTTGTGAAGGATGAGAGTTTAAGAGATTGATTGCCCATTGCAATGAATATGCAATTTGTGGGGGGACTAGTTCATTCAATTAGTCAAGCTCCCACTTGGACTTTGGAAAATGTTTCTTGAATTGGTGCTATTTTAGTGCATTTCTATCTTTATACTGTGGAAGGCTTTCTTTGGAAAATGCAAATAAAGCATTATGTTGTTACATATCATTTTGTTTTCTTTCCTAGGATGGAATAAATGCATTTTGACAGAAAAAAGTATTTTTAAATGAGTATTAAATGAGTATATATATATATATATATATATATATATATATATATATATTATTGAGATTATTGAGCAGATTAACCACTGGAATTTGTTCAGTTTTTATTTGTAAAATATAAAACCTGCTCAAGTTTTGTTCACCTGCCCAAGCACATTTTGCTTGCACAATTCAATCAAAATAAAACCAATTAGGTGAAGAACCACCCAGTATGGCAACACTGACAGTAAATATTATTTTCCTACAATCTACAGTTCCCAAATGTGCCATCATAAAGCGTGCGGAAAACGTGATTTGGAAATAGACATATAACATGAATAAAATCATCTGTAATGTCAAATATGCTACAATGTCATACGGTAATAAACTCATGACTATTTCAACATGTTTTGCTAATGTTTCGCTCTGAACTGCTGCTGTTTGAAGCCCGAAAGACATTAAAGTCCAGTGTAACTCTGAACTGCTAATGGAATAGGCTTTTAACGTTGACTCAGTAAGTGACCCTTATTATGAGAAAGACTTTGGATTGGACTCTATGATGAGGTCCGAGGTCTCTAAAGGCAAAGCGAGGGGTATTGCGGTATTATTGCTGAGCTTTGATAGCCGGTTCTCCTGCACTGACCTGGCCTTTATTGACCCATTACTCAGTGGCCCTATCGCTGGACAGTAACGGTCCGGTCAATGAATGGGGAAATGGTGAACATTCACTGCCAAAACTACGGTTTTATTTGTTCGCATTGCTGAGCACTGACATATTGTTTGGCAAGCGATTTGTATTGTATCACTCATCAATACAATTCCAATCTTTCTGGCTGCTACTTTAGCTGGTCATTACAGTATAGAGAGAACATGAAATTCTAGGCATATCTCCTTTTGTTTTCCACAGAGGAATGAATGTCATACAGGTTTGAAACAACATGAAGTTGAGTAAATGATGATAGAATTTTCATGTTTGTGTGAACCATCCCTTCTATGAAATTGACCTTATCAGAGATTATTCGAGATTTGGGCTATTTTAGATTTTCATCAGGATATATACATTTCACGGATCACTGTCATTGTTATTGCGTCGGCTTTAATATGAGTCCAGATATGATTAATTGATGTATGACTAAACTCACCATGTAAGATCTAATGAGACAAACCCTACCTTGCCACCAATGCAGTATGTACTGAATGTATATGATGACAATTTTGTCGATAGTTCAAAAACAACCTTATTTATTTCTTTAGATATCCCTTTGTAATAACTTTTATGCAAGTTACTCAAAAAGTAATCTACTACATTTGACTAATTAGTGGTGCTTGCAAAGCAACACTATTGTAATCTCACATACTTATTATTCTATCTCCGTACAAAACTTCGGCACCTAACTCGTCCCGCACCGTTTGGCGTAGACCCACTAATGAGGTGTCAAATCGAACGGCCTATTGAGCTATGAATTTTCTAAGCGATCGGGTGTACGATGTTTGCACAGCGGTTGAAAAAGCGGCCAAAAAATTCCCATTGACTTAACATTGCGGAATGTTCAGAAATGTAAATCCCAACTGACCTTTTCACACACACAGACAAAAAGGGCCTGACAGCCCTGCATCTCTCCCACTCTCTCCCTCAGAAGATTTATGTTATCAAGCAGCCAATAAGTAATGACCTAAAATCTTCATAGCCACACCCTAAAACATGCTAAAAACATGCTAGCATCATGTTAACACATGCTAACATCGCCTAGCGAAGTGCTAAAACATGCTAAAACCGTGCTACCATCATTCTAACACATGCTAGAATCCCCTAGCGAAGTGCTAAAACATGCTAGCATCATGCTAACACATGCTAGAATCCCCTAGCGAAGTGTTACAACATGCTAAAAAATGTGCTAGCATCATGCTAACACATGTCAACAACATTCTATTACCATTATTTATTTCTTAGCTAAAATGCTATTTGACGAATTTTGCCACGGCAAGCACCACTCACATTTTCTTCAGGAAATGTACCTATCTAGTTACTTTTCTAAAATTGTAATCAGATTATTCTACCGATTACTTCATTGAAAAGTTACTAATTACTTATTACTTTACCTTTAAGTTACTTTCTAAAACACTTTTCACAGAAACGTTTTAGTTTTTCTGCTCAACAAATTCAAAATAATGTCTGTTTCCTCCTTGTTCATTGTCGCACATTCTCCAGCTGTTGCAAAAATGCAAACAGACGTATTAATTCATATTTTAAATGTATTATACATAAATACTATTTTAGAAATATTTGTAATCCAAGTAATGTACTTAAAAGTAATTACCTTAATTGAAAGTCAGTAACTGTAATCTGATCACAAGAATTTAAAATGTAATGCATTACATTACTTTTTGAGTAGAGCTAATTATTGTAATCAGATTACACCCAACATTTGTAACAAACATTATTTCATCATACAATGCTTAACAGATTATTAAAACTGCAGCGATGCTCATATTCACCATTAAAAGCTGCTGCTCTGAAGAACCAAGAAGCACTGTGGCCTACTGTGTGATGTCATGCTATTTTGATTTATACCAAAAGCACAGGATATAAAGGATGATACATAATTACCCCAAAAACAACAACTAAACCACAGTTATTATTCAAATGATGCTGTTGAAGACTAGGTGGCAAGACCAGTATATTGTCCAAGTGTATTCTCAGCATGTAAATTAATAAAACTTTACCAGTCTGTTGTTTTATACCAGGACACCTCTCTGGACTAACATTACTGCTGTCATCTCCCACTGCACGGGATCACTCACAATTTACCACCGGTCGGTAGGATCTAGTTACTCATCCCCACAAGGACACATTCACTGGAAGGGAGGGAGGGGCGGTTCCGAGACAAAGCCCAGTGAGCAACATTCAAAAGAGGGAAACTGGACCCTGGCGGGCTGCGATATCAGAGTTATGTGTCGAAATAATTAGCCTGCTTAACGCACCATCTGGGCCCTCCTTCGCTGGCAGGCAACGTGTACCAGATGCCACCAGGCTAATTTTGCCGCAGCGGTTGTGCCGGTGCCGACAAACTCTGCCGCAAGTGCTTTGCCGCCTCTCTGCTGAGCCCTAAATACTGCAGCGATAGTATGAAACTCCCTCTGAAACTGTAGAGATGGCACATTATGTTCAGATCACTTCATTATCTCAGAGCTTAGCGTCTTTTAGAGTTCCACAACACACTAAACTGCTCTACATGCGTTGGACTGCATTTTCAACAATGCCATTATCTTTACAGTACATTAAAACTTCAGCAAATCCAGTCCACAGTGTCAATTCCAAATAATTAGCATCTTAAAAGTAACAACTCAATAAACGAATCCAAGACATCTTGAAAAATTACTTGTCTTTGCTCCAGTTGTAGACTGTTAAGCAGTGTTGGCAAGTTACTAGCTAAATGTAACAATGCTACTAACTAAATACAATTTTTAATTCGCGTGACAGTAGCTCGGCTGTTTAGAAATAGTGAAGCTTTACCAGTAACAAGCCAAATTTTCCAGTGATTGGTGGCGTAGAGTGATCACAGATTTTGACACATTGCATTTAGGCCAGAAACATTCTTGACGCAAGTACACATACGCAGATTTGCGCATTTAGCCAAGATTACATTTGGGCATTTCATTTTTCCTGAGTAATTCTTAGTATATCTAACTACCTTTTTAAAAAGCAACTTGACTGTAGTTACTATAAATGGACCCTTTAAAAATTATTTATTTATTTATTTTTTTTACATTTTTAGGTTTGGAACATGGAAGTAAACTATAGCAGGTTAAATGACTCCTCTTGCACATAAAGATAAATAGTAGACTATATCAAATGTTGTACAGTAGCAGTGTTCCCTTTAGCCTGATTTATACTATGGAAGAAGCCGAACTTTTATAAACAAATTAAAGCACCCTAGGTGAACAAAGCCGGCGTTTATATTACGCATAATGTCGTTTTAACATTTGTAAGATGAGACTGACATCATGAAAGGCTGTCACTTCCAAACCACACCCATGATTAGTTTTAACCAATTATCAATGCTCTGTGAGTTCTCCTAGTTCACATATCATAATTTGATATGTGAACAGGAGAAATATCACTTGCAGAAAAAAAATGTCACTGCATTTCGTCATCATTTGTAAATGAACCAAGCGAAGCCTGTTCACCCAGTAAGTATAAATTAGCCTTTTTGCTCCAACAGTAAAAAAAAAAATAAAAATCCACTATTTCCAAGACTTTTCAAAGAGGAAAAAGATGGATTCTGCAGTCAGAAGAGAGAAAGATGACAAATTTACTTTCACTTCCTAATTAGTTGTACTTAAATCTATATCCAGGGTTATTTAACACAAAG
This sequence comes from Xyrauchen texanus, assembly GCF_025860055.1. Classification (NCBI taxonomy): domain Eukaryota; kingdom Metazoa; phylum Chordata; class Actinopteri; order Cypriniformes; family Catostomidae; genus Xyrauchen; species Xyrauchen texanus. Next base: position 46,198,320 of record NC_068282.1, on the reverse strand, counting down.
TACAGTAATATAAATCTACATTAAATAACGTACATTAAAAGAGTGAAAAAATCTACTCTGCTAAATCAAAGCGGCAATGCGTCTCTATGAAAAAGGTCCATTATGAGTAGCTTGTAGCTTGGAAAATTATCATTTCAGAGTAGCTTCCCAAACACTGCAGTTAAGACAACTAAAGCTATAAAATTTTGCACATCCACAGTTTCCCCTACTTTTCCACAGATATAACACCTCAAAATTACCCCAACAAATCCATCACCACCTAAAAGTCCTCGGTTATCAATGAAAAACATGTGCATCGTAATGTGACCACTCCAGTCTTTTAGCCCTGACAATGACAATGGGTAGAAATATTTGTTGGACTGCATAAGGCCTGCTTGGTAACTTGATAAGGGTCTGAATTTACTTGATGAGGTAAAAAGCTCCTGAGCTCAGCAGCATGAGTTTGACGGTCCCCTGAGGGCGGCTGAGAAACTGTATCTGCCCTGTAGGAGCTTCCCCTTTGGTAAGCACTTCTTATCAGGAGGCCATCGCGGCTGGCCGATAGCACTGGGTAATATCCAGTAACAGCAGTCTTATGTGAGATCCAATACACGGATCAATCCTCAGGCCAGAGAGCTCTCATTATACTCTAGAGGCTTCCTTATCCTCTAAGCCACTGAAGCACACAGGGCACATGATTTCTGGGCACAAAGCATCCGATACTATGATATGAATAAATTTGAACAATACAGAAATTCACAAAATTAGAACTGGGACTGTCGATTAAACACATTAATTCAGTGCAATAATTATATATAAAATAACACATTCAAAATTATTTAATCATGTCCCTGGACAGTAATATGGAATATTCCTATACCATCGGAACAATTCAAGTTTGAAATACCACCTGTTTTCAGCAGGGGGCAGTAAGCAAAACTATATAGGCAACACACAGCTGTAAAAACAACAAACCACATTCAGGCATGCTTGACAGGAGAAACAGCACTGTTTTTGCTTTCAAACACAGTTGGGTTTGCAAACAGTTGAGTGCAATTTCAAACTACTTTAAACTTGACACAGTGACCAAAAAAAGCTCAGTTTATGACGCTACACAATCAAAGTGAAATGCACTAAAAGCGTCCATCTGACACATGAGTACATTGACGCATCCTTAAAAAGCCGTAAAAATAAATTTAGCTCAGACAGATTGACCAATGAAAGTTCAATCAATGTTCAATAATATCGAAATAAGCAATATATAAAAGCAGTGCTTTTTTAATACAAATCAGGCAGATACCAACCAGATTAATCACAGTGTGAATTCGGCAACAGTAGGTTGAATATTTTGCTGCTGAATTTGGTTTGTGCATACTGAAATTCAAACCACTGCCCCTAGTGGCCGAGTCAAACATATGGCCAAGTGTTTAGTATCAGGGTGAAATGACCACAGAGTGGCGCTAAAAGCGAGTAGTATTCGACAGAAATGGACATTTTATTAACTGTACCCCCAACCCAAACACCAACCATGAACCTGAGCATCAGTGGAGTAAAAACGTAAGTTTAGAGCAAAAATGCAACCTCCGCATCATGCTCATCAATTATGCGAACGCAATTACTTCCTCATTCCCACGGGAACACCATTATTTGCAAAGTAAAAGATAATACAATCTTGACTGCAACTCAATGGCACAAAACATCATGTACAATGATTTTTATAAACCTGAATAATAATACAGAAGAGTAGCATACACGTAAACAGATTCACAACTTAATAGTTTGCATATGGAATGTTATTTTGTTTCAATTAGTTGTCCTCAACTGGTGGGTTGCAATGCAAAATTGGCTTCAGGTCTGTTCCGATTGGGTTGCAAACACAAGGGGAAAAACATTGCTAAATGGAATGAGTAAAACGCAACTATCCATTTAATCGTTGATATGACAGCCAAATAAATGCTGATCAACTTGGAGAGGAGAAAACACTTCACATATTTTCTGTTGTTGATGTCAAATGTTCTGCGTCCAATCAAATTCCATCTCTTGGAAGAACCTACAGCCAAATTAGGTTGCGTGAGTAAAAAATGACTTTTTGGTGGTCACTACTCGAAGTCCGTTGAAAAATATGAGTCCTGAAGCAAAACCATTTGAGGACCACTGGTTTAGATGGCACTGAAGACATCAGGTCTCAAGCGTGTTTACTGCAAGTCCCGATAAATTGAAAAGTAAAATCACAATTCTCTAACTGTGCACTGTTCTCTTACTGGTGGCTTTACCATGCATTAAATGTGTGAGTGTGAGTGTGTGCATTTGAGACCGATGATAGTCAGATACAAGAGATGGAGAGAAAGAAAAATGGAGGCAACAAAACAAAGGGATATGAGACAGATAGACAGGAAAAGAGAAATACAGAGACATTGGGAAAGAGAAATGGGACTCTGAAAGCCCAATTCCATTCCTTTGGGGACGCCCAGTGTACTTGTGCACATTTCCCCATGTGACCAAAGAAACAAAAACTACCAATTGTCATTCTGACACTCTACAGGGGTGACTCATTCGAATTCATGCTTAACAAGCAGGTAAAAGCAAATACTCCATAGCGAAGATGCAATTTGCAAAGATATTAAATGAGTGAAACAACAACAACTCAATGGGGGAAAAATGGAAAACTCATAATACTCTAGTTTTAAATACATTTAATTGCTTTAATAAGAATTAAAAGATCATTATTAATGTAATACTTTAATAAAATAATGCTATATCTGCTACAATAGTAATAATAAAAAAACAGTTTTTCCCAAGTATTATATATATATATATATATGTTAAACTCTTAATTTTAACATATTCCCCTATCTTAAAAATACAGTATAGCTTTACCTTTAACATAAAGCATGGCAGTTTCATCTCACAGAATTTTTATGTCTTTCAGAAACTACTCACTGAATTACCATACATTTAAATACTATATCTGATATCCTTCCAGTCGAAGCACTTAGGTTTAATGATAGTTTGCACGGCCTCTTTTTGGAACCATGACACTCCGTGGCCTTAAAACTTACAGTTCATTCTAAAGTGTTCAAATCAAGTTGTATCAACTTAAATTCAGTTCAAATATCTGTAATGGCAGTTTAAACAGGATACACTTGATCTGAATGCTTCTGAAACAGATTCTCTTTTTTTCCCCCCTATTCCATCCGTAGAAACTTAAGACAGCTTTTACTAAGCACTAGAAAAAGTTTTTGCATGTCAGTTCAGAAAAGCAATCACCCATTAGAACGGCATGTGCACGCACTGTACATTTATCACATCAATTAGGACAAAACTCTACAGTATTAAAACACAACTCCAAGGAAAACAAAGAACACTGTACACACACCAAATTCTCCAGTAAAACCGCCTTGTGTCTCTTACCTCCAGAGAGGAGCGGATCTCTAGGGGGGAGGTCAGGACCTCGACGAGGAAACGGTCGTAGATCTCATTTTGGCTCAAGCACAATGGAGCTTTGCAGGCCACTATAGCGACCACCAGGAGATAAATCAGAGGAACGGGGCAGAGAGGAGTTCCATACTGGGGCGAGAGAGGACTGCTCTAGCCGGGCCGGGTGGATGACTTCTTTTGCCTCTCCCTGAATGAAAGCAATCCCTGAGACTGAATGGGTAATGAGATCCCGGCTCCTGAGATTTTAGCTTTCTTAATCATGTTCATAATTAATTCAAGAACATTGATAATTTCATTACATTCTTTTTGTCTTATCAATAAATGATGTGCCTGCACTTTTGGTCTTGTGTACGGGAGAGAGGGAGAGAGAGAGAGAGAGAGGGAGAGAGAGAGGGAGAGATGCAGAGAGTAATACAGCACTACCAGCAAGACGAGATGAATACGATACAAACAGCAAAGTGGTAATTATAATCTTTGACCAGGCCATCGGCAGCACAATATGAAGTCAATTGGGCACTAATAATGAATAAGCCCTTACATTGAAACTGTGTGTTTGATTACAAGACACGTGCTTTTGCATGCAAACATGCATGCCATGTGGCCACAATTCAAACAATGATTTTGATTTGATATTAAATTGCTATTGCATAATTACTATTGTTTATGCATGAAATTATTGTTTTAATTGGGCTACATTCATCCGATAAGACTGGAATGCAAAACGGCAAATGTGTATTTAATGCATCATATGTCTATTGACATTATTAATCAACATGAATGAGATTTCAGGTTAATAATATTATTTATATGAACATATCAGGGAAAGTGTATATTTTAGACATTGTGACAGTATTTCTACTTTTTCCTCTCTCACTATTTTTAGTGAATTTTTGCCTTAACTAATTTATTTTAAATGGTCAAGTGGTGTGACAAATGATTTTTTTAAACTACAAATATTCCATGCATTCTCTCAACTAATATGAGGCTATAAAAGCTGCATACATAGTCATTATAAATGAGCAAAATTTGATTTCAAGCATGTCACACCACAGGACAACTTTCCAAAAGTATTTTTTCTGTAATTTCAGACAACCATGTTTTTTATAGAGATTTTTTTTTATGGACTGGATTCAACCAATCAGAACTTGGACTCATTACAGTTCTGGTGTTATCATGAATTCAATACTAGAAATAAATAAAAAAAGAAGCGACATAAAAAGAAAGAGCATTCTCCTTCCCGGCAAAAGTTAATGAGTTTTAATGCATTTTTAATGGATCATTGTGACAAGTTCCATGAGCCTCTTCTGTATCTTAAACATGAGAATATGTGATCATCTATTTCCAAAAATCCTTTACAGTACATGCAATGAATAGGGCTAAATTATGAAATTAAAGTTGCACCAGAGATGACTTAATTTTTTTATTTACGAGTAGTTGACATGACATTCTTGTAAATGCTTTAATGCTGACATGTGTTTGACAGCTTTCTTGCGCAGGGTTAAGAGTTCCTTAGACTGGTGACTATGATTGATTCACGGACACAACATCCGTCCCTCTACTAGAACAAAACCTGGAATGTCTGCCGCACAGATTACACTGATATCAGCATTTTTACACAACATTAGAAAACATAATTTCGTTAATTTTGAAATGTATTCCACTACAGATTACAGAATACATGCTGTAAAATGTAATTTGAAACATTCCATTAGATTACACAAGGTCACGTAATGTATTCTAAATACTTTGGATTACTTCTTCAGCACTGGTAGATTTTTTCACTTGTTTTGACTATAAAAACTCTCAGTACAGTAAGACAAAATACACATGTTAAAAATACATTCTCTGAAAAACCTAAATATCTTATGCAGTGTTGTTTCTAAAACAAGATAAATCAAAGTGATCTTGTTTTAAGGATTTATTTTATATTTTTACAGGAAAACAATCAAAAAAATGATGATCAAGAATATGATTTTAATATCAAAGGTCTTACTAGGGGGAAAAACCATGATCTAACATACATTTTTTGGAAAAAAAACTAAACAAAACATGTGCATGTAAAATGGCTAGAAATAGCATTTTAGCTTAGCATAAAGCTAGCAATTTACACAAGGTTCATTTCTATTTCTTCTGCTCCAAACTTACTTCAAAAGTACTTCTCTGTCTGCTCGTATGAATGTAACACATCATAAGAAAGTGTTTCACTGCTGTTCAAATGCACTTTGGATCGCATCATTTATATGTATAAATGGTTTCCATCTTGAAAGTACTTAATATTAAATGAAACAAATGACAATAAAAAGCAAAGCAGTCTCTTCAGCAATCAAAATACTTTTTTAATGTAACTGTATTCTAATAACCAATGATTTAAATTGTAACTGTAGTGAACAGTTACTTATATTTAGTATTTTAAATATGTAATCCATTACTCCCCAACCCTGTTCTTGCAGTGTTACATGTTCTACATAATCTAAAACTACTTTGAACAGAATTTTGCCAAATTTTACATAATTATTATTTATAAAGTTTTGATGACCACATATTGATTCAGAGACTACACTGAATATTTTTACTGTTAAAACTGCAGTTTGGGCAAGAAAAAAAAACATGTTGATCAGTTACAGTTCTTAAAATATAAAAAAATAGACTTTCCTTTATCCATTCATACTGTATACATTTTAACCTAAAATGTTGAAATTGAGAGAAGAAAAGTCCATTGACATGTTATATGTCAATTACCCTTACATTAAAAGGTGTTTTGAACCGTTCCTTAATCTCTTTGAGTGAAAGAGAATGGGGTAGAAAACTCGAGTACAGTAATTTGACGGATGAGACTGACCCCGTTTATTGGGCAGTGACTGATAGGCCACAGTGGGCGGGTTAATCTGATAACAAGCATGGCAGAAATATCTCGTAAGGAACTAAACACAATCACTCACAGGCTGGTCAGTGTTCAGACTGGTGACTATGATTGATTCACGGACACAACATCCGTCCCTCTACTAGAACAAAACCTGGAATGTCTGCCGCACAGATTACACTGATATCAGCATTTTAACACAACATTAGAAAACATCATTTCTTAATCAGTATTTTGTCTTGTTTTCCAGTAAAAATGTGTAAACATCCTTAAAACAAGATACATTTACTTGAGAAGCAAAATTACATATTAAGTCTTGTCAAAATTAAGTGAGCATTTAGCAACTTTAAAACACTTTTTTAATGCTCAGGTAATGGTAATTTAGGCACAGTATTAATTACCACAAACATATTTCTAATATATAAAAAAATTTAAAATACAGTTAGGAAACACTTTACAATAAGGTTCCATTCGTTAATGTTAATGGGGCCAATTCATAAACGTTAAAATACACCATTTCAAAATTATAGCCACAAGATATATAGTAAACATAATATATGTAAACATACTTTAAGTCTGATAAAATTAATTCTATCAGGAAGACTTGCAGACTTGAGTGAGATTTAAGATGACACTTATTTGATGAATATAAAACAGAAAAGTAATTTCTCTCTTTGGCGTAGGCCCCGTCTGGCGGTCTGAAGAAGTTGTACTCGGAACCAATGTTGTACTCTTTCCCAATGTCGGTCATATCTTGCCGGAGATAGGAGGCAGGGGTGAGGAGCCTACTACCCCTGTGCAGGACAGAACTCAGCTGGTGGTGGTGGGGTGGTGGAGGTTGCTGTGTTAGCACACTGAAACAGCAATGTGATAAATTGTGAGCAGACTTAAAGACTTAAAGGAATAGTTCACCAATTTAAACACCCTCATGCCATCCTATTTTTCTTACCATAAATCTCCACTTTAACATTTTTCTTCTTTTGTTTTTGGCAATTCACATTCTTCATGCATATCTCCACCTACTGGGCAGGGAGGATAATTTATTGTAAAAAAGGACTTAAATATTGATATGATATGTGTGTTTTTCACCCACACATATCATAATGCTTCTTAAGATATAGTTTTAACCACTGGACTCTTAAGGATTACTTTTATGCTGCCTTTATGTTCTTTTTGGAGCTTGAAAATGTTGGCACCCATTCACTTGCATTGTATGGACCTACAGAACTTAAATATATTCTTCTAAAAATCTTCATTTGTGTTCAGCAAAAGGAAGAATGTCATGCACATCTGGGAAGGCATGAGTATGAGTAAATGGTGAGAGAATATCAAATATTGTATCTTGTTTTAAGGATGTTTAGATCTTTTGTACTAGACAACGAGACAACTATACAGAGTTTGAAAATGATTTTTTGCAGTGTAATGCACGCGGACATAAAATATAAGGAGATGATTATGTATTTATGGTCTTATTTACACGCGTCCCATAATATACAGGCGTAATAAAACTAGAGGCAAAAAGTCAAAAATTAATTGAGGTCATCTTGACAGCACTTGATATACGGTGTCCACACCAAGTTTTCTGCATTTTATCCAGAATCACCCACGCATGTTTTAATTTTATGTGATCTATGCACACCACACTCGTCTATGTCGTGACGTTTGCCTTTGCCCTTCCCAGAACAAATTGACACAATGCAAAAAATAACAGCCCTGCCCAGCTGTGCTTCAGAGGGCCGGTGGATGATAGTATTTCCATAATAATCCACCTTCGGCTCCCAGGGGCCCCTAGAGAGCGGTAGGGATGGAGGAAGAGGGGTGTAGTGCAGCCACTCTCAGCTTGAGTGGAGCCTCATCTGCACCGTGGAGGGGTTGGAGAAGTGGGGGCAAAACGAGTGAGTCATGTGGTTCTACCAGCCTGTAGGCGATGCAATAAAATCACTGCATGCCTCTCCTCGCTGCGACGCATGGTTCAAACCTGAAACAGCACCCGCGGATGAGAATAAATATGAGGCTGGAGAGAAAGAGAGGAAGGGGTTGGCAGCACAGCGAGAGAACAGACTTTGATACTAATAATTAGGGTGGCATCCTTTTCTCTCTCCATTAAAGAAGTGTATATATGCAAGTATTCATTTTGTGTCTGGCCTTTGGCGGACTAGACTTGAATAAGGGCCGTTCAGAAAGGACATGTTCTTGCCGTTTGCACTATTATTGAATGTTAAGGAGGTTTAATATACCTGAAGAGAGCTGTCTGTTAGCATTCCAATTCATATCAATAGCAGTTGCTTGGCTGGTGCATGCATCCTCAAAAGTATACCAACATCTTAGTAGTTCAGGAGTAGATGCAAACAGGATTTTTTATCATTCCGCCAGGAAGCCGAGTTGTGTTCACAAGGTTCCGCGTTGATAGAGTGAGCGCTTGTGAGGATGAAATAATCGACGGATTTGTCTAAGTTTGCAAAGTTAGTGACATCAAAATCACAAAAAAATCACAATAACGCTTGTTCAAAACCCTGATGTCTCTCTTTCATCCATGGTTTCTTTTTATTTCAGGGTTCGATTTTATGGTTAGATTTAGGATTGGGATAGGGGGTAAACTTAGGAAAAATTGTAATAACCTTGTTTGCTCTCTCGTATATTTTTCTCTATAGGACTAAAATTGTGTTTGTACAAGCCATCTGCGATTGCTTACGATTTTCCCATCTTGCACTATTATTATGACCAGGGTTGTGAAATAACAGAATACATGTAACGGGATTACATATTTAAAATACAAAGTATTACTAACTCTATTCTACAGTTACAATTTTAATCATTGGTAATCAGAATATAGTTACATTCAAAAAGTATTTTGATTACTGAAGAGATTATTTAGCATTTTATTGACATTTGTTTAATTTAATATTAAGTTTATTCAGTTGGAATCCATTTATATATATATGTGGCAGGGCGGAGGGCGGGACCGGGTTCTGATCCTACACACCCGGTCCCGTATTAGGCTAATTATGCCTCCGTGTGGGATAAAGGTCGACTGCAGGGGATCGTGCGGGAGAGAGAGATCGTTTACGGACATGTCCGTCATGTGTGTGTTTATGTTGTCTTTTGTTTATCATTAAACTATTATTTATATTGAAAAGCCGGTTCTCGCCTCCTCCTTTCCATTGAATACCTTTACACTGGTGCCGAAGCCCGGGAAGGAGGATGGATACGCCGTAGTAGAGTTCTCACCACTACCGTCCACCCCAACGGAGTAGCCGCGGCCATCTGCCGGGGGACGAGGAGCCCAGCTGCCTGAAAAAGGACGATGGCCGCCGACCGCAAGGGGAGAAGGGGCTCCTAACCGACCGCCTGGAGCGGTCAGGGCCGCTGTCAGGGGTGGAGGAGTTCCCTACCGGCCGCTGAAACGTGGCGGGGTTTAAGACCGCCGACCGGAGCGGGGAGGGGCTCACTGCCGACCGCCTGGAGCGAGAGAACCGCTGCCAGGGACGGGGGAGACCCCTTCTGTTCCCCGAGAACGCGGCGGGGCGTTCCGTCCGCCAGGGGCTGGAGGACTGCCTCTGATCCGCCCAGAGAGGCGCGGATGTCGTCCGATAGAGGGTGGAGGAGTGGCCGAGGAACAAGCTGCGGCATATCAGAGAACTGGCGAGTAAGAGTTTATTTTTTTTTCATCTCTCTCTCCTCTCGCTCTCTCTCACTGTCGCTCTGCGTTGGCCTTTTCCCTCTTTTAAATTTCACAGTTTTTTGGAGGGGGTACTACACTTTTACAGGAAGTACCCCACATTTTAATTATTTATGTTTCCCTCCCCTTGTCCCCTCCCTCATCCAGGTAGATGGGGATGACCTGCCGGCAGACTAGACGTAAAGCACGCCCTCCCCCAGGGAAAGGGGGGTTGTACGTCAGGCCGGGGGCTCCCCAGCCTGAGTGAATGAGGGAGGAATGTGGCAGGGCGGAGGGCGGGGCCGGGTCGTGATCCTACACACCCGGTCCCGTATTAGGCTAATTAGGCTGTTTCAAATAATGTAATGTAATGATGTGATTCAAAATGCATTTGAACAGCGGTGAAACACTTTCTCATGATGTGTTACATTCATACGAGCAGACAGAGAAGTACGTTTGAAGTAAGTTTGGAGCAGAAGAAACAGAAATAATCCTTGTGTAAATTTTCAGCTTTACGCTAAGCTAAAATGCTATCTCTAGCCATTTTACATGCACTGTATATGTTACCCAGGGCTGGACTTGGAAGAGAAATCGGCCTGGGATTTTACATAACAGCTGGCCAAAAAGTTGTTGAGGGGGTGTGGGTGTTCGCTGTCCTTTTCTGCATATCGCGGGCCGTTTTGTGGTCCATTCTGTATAACGTGGTGGCTCATTTTAGCATATCATTAGCCATTCAGCCCGTTTTACGGCCGACCCACTGGCCCACTCGGTTCTCCCGATTGCCAGTCCACCCCTGATTGGCCCCCAAAGTACGCTGGCCCACCGGGAAAATGCCCAGTATGCCAGATTACCAGTCCAGCCCTGGTTACGAGACACGATCAGATTTTTTTTTATCAAGAACATTCATGTTTGATCATAATTTTCCCCCCTAGTAAAATCTTTTATATTAGGGCAAAAATCGTATTCTTGATAATAATTTTTGTAGTGTTTCTGTAAAAATATCTAAAAATCCTTAAAACAAGATCCTTAAAAGTAATCCTCCCAACCCTGATTACAACTTGTCATGAGACTGAGTTGGAAGTATGCAGCCTGCATGCATCTTTGCTCATGGGCACTTAGTTGTGGGGACAATTTTTAAAAAATCAACTGAGCCATAAATATCATGTGACAAATCACTCTGGAGCAACAGGAAAATGACATCATGACAATGCTGATTGGCTAAAGGCAAGTTGTAACAAAAGGCAGCAGCCCTCCAAAAGATTTAGCACAGTCGTAGTATGTTTTTTGCCGATTAACATGTTGTTGTAAAAATGTGTTTCATCAGAATACACACACCTACATTTGAAGATTCTTTTCAGGGGGAATTCAACCTACAATTGGCATACGTCTGAGTCTTCTGTCTGTAAAATAAGATGGGATGTAAGATAGTATTTTCACATAAAAAAACACATCACCTTTAACGCAAGAGCATTTCCTATGCTTTTTCCTCATCCTTTGCAAGTCTCTGACACAATTATGTAAAACCGCAGTTGCTGAGCTTCAATCCGTGAGTCTAAACGTAAAGAACCGGATACCATTCCGACTTTTAAAGGGCAGGGTTGTGAAAGGGCAATGAGAGGGGTCTGCGCGGTGGAGGGGGCATCAGCTGCCACTCTGCAGAGCCGCTTTAATGCGGAGAGCGAGCAGGGGCTTAGGAAAGACCCCTGCGGACACCAGGGGCCCCTCATCTCCATGACACACTCTCTCACACCGCGGCGATCACGGTCAGGGGCCACGCTAATCAATACATGAAGCCTGCAGGTGTGCGAGGGAAATGTTTTAATGTCTTTGAGTTGGCAGGACTATGACTTACTGCATTCTGTTTAGCCGGCAATGCAAAAGCAACTGGCATGACGTTGGCGTGTGTATGTGTATGTGTCTGTGTGAGGGATCAGGTGGGCGGTAGATAGAGAGATTTTGAGGGACGACTAATTAATGTACGCATATGTTAGTGATTAAGCTTTAAACAGAAAGGTCAGCGAGGCATAGGAGCCGGTCCGGTCCCACTGCCTTGCTCTTAGGGCAATCTAAACCTTTCCAGCTTAAATGGTAAAGATGCCATTTCACAATGGGGGAGCATGGGACACATGTAGGCCTGACACACGGGTCATTGGTTCTCCACCCTCCATTACCCGGCCAAGGCAAATGTGCCGATCCTTGTCATTTAAGGGATGAAAAATAAGGCCTCAGACGAGATCAATAAATGCTGGAGTCCTCAAGCAGCTGTGATTAATTGACTGTCACCCAATTAATGAGGGAAACATTACAAACCATTGTCTGAAGCATATGTGGGCAAAATACAATCTTTAAAGCAATCGGGGGAACATGAACTGTTACAGTAATAAGATTTGAACTAGATTATTACATTTTCTTAAAGGTAAAGCGTGTAAGTTTTGCACCACTAGCGTCATCAAATGAAATTGCAAAAATAATTTTGTTTTTCAACAGGTATCCTAAAAAATCCTGCCGTCTTTCATTGGTCAAACAAAAAGATAGTTTCACCCTAAACTAACACCATTGCTTAAGGTCCATACAATGCAAGTGAATGGTGGCCAGAACTATGAAGCTCCAAAAAGACATAAATGCAGCATAAAAGTAATCATTAAACCACTGGAGTCATATGGATTACTTTTATGCTGCCTATATGTGAATTTTGGAGCTTAAAAATATTGGTACTCATTCACTTGCATTGTATGGACCTACAGAGCTACAGAAAGATATTCTTAAAATCTTTGTTTGTGTTCTGCAGAAGATTGAAAGTCATAAACATATGGGATGGCATGAGGGTGAGTAATTGATGAGAGAATTTATTTTTGGGGTGAACTATTCCTTTTAAATCTAAAGTCTCAATGATATTCTGGTTTCTAGACATGGCAACGTCCCTCCTTCAATGTAAATCTATGCTAATTTTCCTCTTATTTAGCACCTGTCAGGCAAAAAAACGTGTCATAAAATCATATAACTGAAAAAATGCAAAATCGACTTCGACGACAACATTCATGTCTGTAGTACAAACGGTGTACACAACGTTTAATATGGGCTTTCTAAGTGGCCAATAGAATGTCATGGTCTCTTTAAAAAAAATTCTAAAGCACTCCGACTCGCATGGAACTCATTAGTTATGAACAAACAGATTTAAAATCCAACTGGATCTCATGAAAATGACTTGACTCTGGCGACATTTTGCTAAATAACATTAAGTGGTTCCTTAAACATATCGTGACTGTTCTGAGGTGAAATGTCCACTGAGTGGCGCCAGAGAGTGTTCAGCACAAGATGGACCACTTGAATTTAAATGTAAGGGAGAAATTGGAAATGGTCAATATAAAAAAGAAAAGGTGTAGAAAAAGAAGTTGCACATTACCGGTACAGTGAAAGAGCCAATCGCCTATTAGAGAGAGACATTGTCTGTCAGTTAAATCGAGAACGGGCATGCGCATTCGCTGAACCAGCCTGAAAAATAGCATTGTTTAGCGTGATCTGAGCGTATTCATTTTGTCACATTTTACTGCTGATTTTAAATATGTTCTTTGATCGTAATGTTGTCCAACCATTTTGGAGATTTCAGTCTTTCCCCATTCAAGTAAATAGTAGCTGTACTTTAATGCTGCTTGTATACATAGAAACAAAATGGCCGCCGAGTGGACTGAGATGTCTTGAAAGGGACTTTTATGGCACTAAAAGCGAGTTACGTTTCTCCAAGACAGATGAGTTTTTTTAGGTTAATTCTCTACTGAGTTTTAAATCAACAATACTGACATTTCAACCCTAAGCAATAAACCTAAACCTAACCGATAGTGCCATAAAAAGCAAATGTAACATGAAAAAGCTAATTGCTAAAGCAACCACATAATTTTGTGGTGCTTAAAGACACTTTTGGCTCACTTGTCGACTCAGGTGCTCTTAAGGACTCATACTCTGATTCTTCGCATCTCAAGTGCAACGCTCCATCAGTTGAGCTACCGCACAATCTCATTGTTCTCGAACAAGCATGTAAATGTAGTTGGTCATTAAGGCATACATTACAGTGTAGCGCTATAGTAAAAGTCACAAGATAGCTTTGTGTGAGGCACAGTGCAATAAAAGTCATTGTTGTTGTTGCACCTATAGTGTTTATTTCACCAGTAAACTCCAGCGATTACGTACAACGAGACACGTATAATCTTAGACCATCAGTGTGAAGGACTCGAGGCTTTTTGTAGACTTAATGCGATGTGGTGTTTCATTGCACTGGATGAATCATCCCACGAGAGACCTAATGATGACATGGACGTGTCTTGTTGACACACAGTTTTGTTGTACTCACAAATAATGTAGTGAGGAGCAAGCAATTTTTGTGTGTATTTCTGAGATGCTGATCTCACTGACGGAATACAAAAACTCCCCACCCTCTGTTTAAATAAGAAAACTAGACATATTTATACTGTTATGTAAGAGCGTGCTCAGCAGTTTGTTTCAGGCTCACAAATGTGCGCAAACTCGATCTCCAAGACTTTTAGGTATGCAGGTGTCTAAATCTGAGTTTCAGATCTCCCATATGCCCATATGCTACAGTTCGCACAGTTTGAATATTCATAGTCTAGACAAAGTAGAGACTCCAGGGTCGCGTTGACATGAAAGACCTGCAACAAATGACAGTAATGTAGTCGTAGCACCGATAGTCCGCTTGATGCAATCAATGTACAACATTGTTTTGCATCAGCTCAATGCTAATAAAGTTAGCTCACAAGCTCGGCCACTGGGTCTGCCATTATGGGATAATAAAGCCATCATTTGGCAATGACCAATGAATTATGAGATCTAATAAAAACGAAGGAGAACTCTCACAGTTTACATTGTTGTGATAAAATTCTTGAAACAAAGGGCAGACAGAGAGAGAGAGACAAGATGCATTAGCGGAAGCAGATGGATAGATCAAAGTTACGTTTTATTACAATTTACTGAAAGCATCAAGATGCATTTTGAGTAAATAGAAACCTATCAGACTTCTGTCTGTCTGTCATCTATATTTTTCATCAGACCCCCCCAATTTATTTTATTTTATCTATCTATCTATCTATCTATCTATCTATCTATCTATCTATCTATCTATCTATCTATCTATCTATCTATCTATCTATCTATCTATCTATCTATAATTTTTTCATCAAATTTTATTGATTTATTTATTTTTATTTGTCAAGCACCTTGACTTCCATGAAAGTGCTCTGAAATAGTTTTTTAGGGAAGTTTGTAAAACATTCAAGTTAAATTATAATCTAATTATTAATTAATTATCTATTTTGGTTTTTTTTTATTCATTAATTTATTTATTATAGCAATGAGATGATATTGTTTTTTACATTCATTTTGAGCAGTATGAATTAGAGATTTTGACTTGTCTTGATAAATTACTGTAATAAAGGACACAAATTAAATTTATTTTCCATTTTGACATAACCTTAACCTATTGCTACGAGTACAAGACTTTGGAATAAATAAATCAACTTCATAAAAGCCAATTATCACAGACTCCACTGAAAAGGCGTTGGCATAAAGTTTAGTACTCTGAACTTGCCGTAGCTAATGATCCACTCGTTAATTTGTTTCTACCGGAGGGAGTTTTGAATCGACATTTTTTTTAAATAACTCAAATGAGGACTTTATTTTAGACATATATCATGGCTCAAAGCTTCCAAAACGTCACTCTTTCTCTGACTTTACCGATATCCTGCCAGATTTGTCTCGGAAAGGTAATGAACGTTTATTTTAGTGTAAAACCCTGCTGAAATTAAACAAAAATTGTGCAGTGCGCGTGACATTGTTTGACCGTTGTGGTTTCCTCTCAGTCTAGCATTTATTTGTCTTTATAACGTAATATACAACTGTTTTAATATGCATGTATTCATTGAGATATTCTTTACTGGGCTCTCTAGCTCCAAGACAGTCCAATTATAGCATTTACTTAGTTGGTTACTCCATTTAATAATAATAGTCGAGATCATTAATTTACCTGTTGGTTTGCATCAAAGGTGCGTCAGCCGGTCATTTGTTGCAATAACCATGTGTTCTGCTCCAACTGTATCAAAGTTTGGCTGGAGAAAAGCAGCCAGTGTCCCACATGCGGAGTTGCCATCACCCCTGAAAACCCCTGCAGAGAGCTCATTGGTAATGCAAACAGACCTCATACTATTTCTGCATATTGTTTGCATTGTATATGTATAGTTATTTTTAGAATATAGTGCTGTAATTTAGATCTAGTCTATTTGTGCATGTCAATAATGCTAATTTCAGTTGAGATGAGTGTGAATGGATTGAGTCTCACTCTCTTATCTGCGTGCCTGTGTTTGCACCTATACTCGCAGGAGCAACAACTGACAGTGAGTCCAATGAGAGCCTTTGTGTTAAGAGACGCCTACGAAAAACTCGAGGGGAACTGCTTATGCGAGAATATGAGGTACTCTTGCTCGTAGACTATATAAAATGGTTTGCCGAACACAATTTTCTCTATGTTGTTGTGTATTGGATTGGAATATGTTGTTAAAGCCAAGGTAATGTTTGAAATGCAACTTTTAGGAGTACATTAGAATGTAAATACCAGTCAGACTTTAAAGGGATAGTTCACCTAAAAATGAAGATTCTCTCATGATTTACTCATCCTCATGCTATCCCAGATGTGTATGACTTTTTTTCTTCTGCTGAAAACAAATGCAGATTTTTAGAAGAACATCTCAGCTCTGTTGGTCCATACAATGCAAGTGAATGTTGGCCAGAAATCTGAAAGTCTAAAAAGCAGTTGTTTAATCCATGTCTTCAGAAGTGATATGATAGGTGTGATTTTGAAACAGAACAATATTTTATTCCTTTTTTTTAGGTGTGAAATTGAAACTAAACAGCTGCCACATGTGACTTTCAAAAGTGAACGTGGTATAGTAAAAAAGGACTTAAATATTGATCTGTTTCTCAACCAAATAAATTGGATCACTTCAGAAGACACTGATTTAACCACTGGAGTCATATGGATTACTTTTATGCTGCCTTTATGTCCTTTTTGGAGCTTCAAAATTTTGGCACAGCCTTTAAAATTTTTTTTTTGTGTTCTACAGAAGCAAGCAAATCATACTCAACTGGGATGGCATGAGGGTGAGTAAATAATGAGAGAATTTTCATTTTTGGGTGAACTATCCCTTTAACTAAAAGCTACAAAGCTCCAACGGGGCCATTAAAACATGTTTTAATTCATTGGGTCTGTATGAAATTGACCTAGCTATGCAATAAATGGCAGTAAGATTAATTGACGGTGCTCATGAATCATCTGTCTTGCAGGAAGAAATTAAAACCTTCTTGAAAGAGAACGAAGAGTTGAAAAGCAAAAACCTGAGCCATGAGATGCAACTTAAGACAGCTTTGGAACCCAGCACTGTCTTGGTTCCTCAGAGTGAAAGCAGCACTGTTGACCCAAGTGTTCTGGAGGAGTCGGCCAATAACCTCCGAGCTGACAATGACCTCTACAGAAAGGTCAAACAGGATCTCGACAGGCTGAAAGAGGTATGATTTTGATTGCTCTTTTTTTTTTTTTTTTTTAAACAAATAGTAGTTTTTAGCATTAATGTTAAGCAAAACAATTGACAATAAGCAAGTGTATAGATCATGAAACAACTGATATGGATGACATCTTTGTTTGAAGTGAATCATATTGAGAATTTGCTGATGAAATAGCTTTGATCTCTTAAGGGAAATGTATAGTCCCAGCTTTTCTCTATGCAAACTCTACCTGACTGTAGGAAATGTGGAAAATAGTGTTATTTGTGCTCCGTGCACAGCAAGTCCATGAGTTGCTCAAAAATAAAAATGAAACTGCTTTACAACCAATCATGATTCTTTCCCTCAGGTAAACAAGAAACTGCTCTCCCAGAATTTTGACCTAATTCAGGAAAATATGCGTTTAAAAGCTGAAGTGGACAGCAGGTCTCCCCAAAAGTAAGGTCAATAGTTAGTATGTACTTACTGTTGGTGAAGTGTCCATCTAGGATTTTGAGTTATATATTCTGTTTTTAGAATTTTTGGTACATTATTTGTTGCCGTATTTGTGATTTATATAATTATAGAGTGGGGTCCAAAGTTTGAGACCACATTGAAATTACATTTGTTTTTATTTAAACTTGCTAGTAGATAAACGTTTCAAGATTTTGTCCAATTTTAAATGAAGCAATTTTGTGATGTATAATGGAGAATTTAAGATTCTGCATTTTTTCTTGGTCATTAATTAAATGTTGCACATTTGTGACATTGAGCACATTTAAAATGCACAATCATACATTTGATTATACTCAAGAAGTCGACAATGTGTAAGGCCATGCAAATGCTTTAAAGGGGTTTCCTTTATCAGGGATTGGTCATAAATGATCAGTAAAAACTGATCAGCACACATAGATTTTTGCCCATTACCCTGACTGTTTACTGTATGCAAACTAGGGATGGGCACAAGTAATTGAGTACTCGTTCAGCACCAGCTAATTGACTATTTAATATATTACTCGAAAATCACAAATAGATTTTCTTTTGCATATTTGCCTACTGTAGGCAATGCTAAATTTGACTGTACCTTCCATGTGAGTGTCTTACCAAATCTTGCTGTTAATGCACCAATAATTGTAATAAAATTGTATTAATGCATATTGGGGTTTTTTCTCCCCAATTTGGAATGCCTAATTCCCAAAGTGCTCCAAGTCCTCGTGGTGGTATAGTGACACGCCTCAATACGGATTGCGGAGAACGAATCTCAGTTGCGTCTGAGACCGTCAATCTGTGCATCTTATCACATGGCTTGTTGAGCTTGTTACTGAGGAGACATAGTGCTATTCTCTGCGGCATCCACGCACAACTGGCCACATGCCCCACCAAGAGCGAATCGCATTATTGCGACCATGAGGAGGTTGCCCCATGTGGCTCTACCCTCCCTAGCAACCGACCCAATTTGGTTGCTTGGGAGACCTGGCTGGAGTCACTCAGCATGACCTGGTTTCGAACTTGTGACTCCAGGAGTGGTAGTCCGCGTCTTTACTCGCAAGTAATCGATTACATGTTTTTTGTGGGATAGATTACTCATCTACAAAAGTACTAATTTCTCATACATAATGAAAACACCTTTTCCAGCATTATTAATAGTAATGGACAGATATTTATCGGCCAGACTGATTAATCGGCCAATGTTTGTCCATTGTACGCATATCAGCATTGGCCGATAATAGTGTTTGCTTAGCCAATTAACAGAAGTGTTAACTATCCCTTGTGTCATTTCCAAAATCTACCAATAGATTTGTCAATGTATAGTCTCCATTTTCCCAGTTTTTAACATGTTTACTTCTCAAGATTATGCAAATGTGAGTAAATATTGCATAAAATAAATGTTTGCTTCACTTTCATCTGATTCACTGTTGTAAAACGGTGTAATGTTTCTCGCCATTTATATCGGCCATGCTGCTTGCTAGATATCGACATCGGCTATTGAAAAATCCATATTGGTCGACCATTGGTTTTTACTGGTTCTTAAGTGTTGTGCTCATGTCTGTTCAGGCTTTGATGTGAAAAGCAGAGAACAATTCTTCTTTTTAGCATTTTTCTCATTTTCACTATTGGTCTCAGACTTTTGGAACTTACTATATGTATGTACAAAATATTTTTAGTATTTTTAAGTGGTTTGTCAATGTTTTACTTTAAGGTTTAGCAGGCATACAGTTGCAGCTCTCGAGGCAAAAATTCAGCAGTATGAGCGGGATGTGGCCCAGCTGAAAAGAGCTCTGGAGCGCAGCGATAAATACATTGAAGAGCTGGAAGCCCAGAACCATAGGGACGGCTTTCCATCTGAAGAGTGTGGCCATTCAAACACCGCCTCTAGGGGGACACAAAACGGAGGGGTTGAAAGCATCGCCCTGATGCAGAGGAGCCTGAGTGAATTGGAGACTTCTGTTTGTACATACTTGGACAGCAAGTGTACCGAGCTCCCCAACAACCACGGGTGTCTTCTGACAACATCTGATGTGTGCCAAAGGGTAGTTTTTTTTAGGAGAGACCTTGACTGCAAAGAAAGATGCACTCAAGGATGTTCCCTCTACACCTTCCACAGCACTCAGATCTTTGAGCTTGAAGAGTCCCGAGGTTTGTAGTGACAGACATTTAGGTCTCAAACCTCTCACTTTCCCGAGAAGACTCAGTTTTGATGATTGTCAAGGCTCAAGCAGCTCAGCCAACCAAAGCCCAGGAACCTTCCAAGTCAACAAGGATGCTCCTTTCAATCAAACCACTCTGAACTCAGACAAAGAGGTGTTGTGTGGGGACTCGATGGACCGCAGAGCTACTGAGCTACCTCATCTGGATGAAAACCGAGAGAAGTTCAAGCAACCCAAGCGCGCTTCTTCAACTGAGGACCCAACAGGCAACAGTGAAACTTGTATGGATGCCGCATACCTGGACAAGATCTCAGAGCTGGACTCTATGATGGCTGAAGGTGAGCGCTCCAGCAGTCTGGTATCTCACCTTCCCCTGGCATCAACTTCACGGTCGCCAGACATTGATGCCGCCCACATTCCTGTACTGGATTTTTCTAGCAACCTCTTGGCTGGTCCTGGACCTGCAAAAGAGCACCAGACTACATTACCTACACAGGAGAACACCCACAGTGTACATCTTGATGCTGCTTCGACTTCTGAAGAGAAAGTTTCATTTGTTGAATGCAGCAAGAGAGTTGAAGGCCTGGTGGAAAATCCTGGGCAATCCTCCAAACGCAAGTGTCCCTCAGGATTGGCCATCTCTAGCCCTTCCAAACTCTCAAAATTAAAGTAAAAGGAGCAGAAATATTTGAAAATTCAGTGGCAACTTTTAAGTGACAGTTCAGCTTTACAGCATTTCTTTTCCTTCAGGGCTTCTTATCACAAATTTGCCTCACTGTTTAATATTTTGACAGCAGTGTGTGCTGGATGATATTACTGTATATTATAAAAACCGCTTTGGTTTCCTAAGAGTTCAGGTGTAAACACTTTTCTATTGAAATTCAAATTGTTCTCAAGTTCAATATAATTAAAAAAAAAATGTAAAGACAGCGTTTAAGGGGGGGTTGAAAGGGAACTATGGAGGGTTTGCCAGCTTCTGAAAAAAATGCCAATGCCTAATTAAATCTATAATTAAATGAATGTAAAAATAAAAATGTGACCATTTAAAATATTGTGAAATTCATATATTTTTTTTTTTTTTTTGACAGCTTATAATGGTACATTTAAATATCAGGGGGTATTTCAAGTAAATCTTTTAGAACAGAGGGGTTAAACCCTCTGAAATGAAAAAAATATTTTGGAGTTAATTGTTCAAGTTGTACCAAGTAGTTATCGCAATATCCACTTCGTTCAGTCTTTTAAGTAGGCCTTAATTAATTAATCCTAGTGAATTAATTCTTCATTAGCTCCAACTGAAAACGGTTAGGCGATTAAAACCTATGCAGAGATTAAAGTTTAGTTAAACATACATGAAAGTTAAAGTTACGGCAATCAAGGCGTTGCCACAGCTACTTGAATAAACATGACTTACATTTAAATATTACAGCATGCTAATTATTTTGGAACTGAATTAAAAGGATATAAACATGAACACGCATTGTTTCAATTTTCTGAAATATATACATTTGAGAATTTTGAGAATTATTTCTGCAATGTAGACCTATTTAAACTATTTTAATTGACATTTTATGCGAATAAAAATGAAATGACAAATACGCTTGTATTAAATGAGTATTTCCTGAACTATATTTAGGCATTTAAAACTTCATACAGAGATAAGAGTTTTAGTGACATATACGTAAATGATGGCTAAAGGTATATTTGTGTGATCAAGAAGCGTGATCGATGAAGGCGGTGCCACCAGGACTTGAATAACCATGACCGGTATTTAAATATTAATGTATGCAAATTATCCTGAAACTGAATTAAACGAATACGGATTGTTTATTTATTTCTGAAATGTATTTAAGTTATTTGAGAATTTTGATGAATATTTCTGTAATTTAGGCCTGTTTAAACTATTTTAATTTATATTTTATGCGGATTAAAATGATAAAAATGCTTAGTTTTCTCCTAAACTAGATTTATAGCCTATGTATTCACTTGTAAATACTTAACATTTATTTTATTCATTTATACGTTTAAATGTATTATATCTTGCTAAGCGGAAGATATCCGATCTTCTCAGATGCATTTTATATAATGTGATTTAAAACGGACAAACATATTTGAAAAGGATTTCCGTCAAACCTTCTATTGTCACTTACACAATACGTCTAATTTCCATATCAAATGTTAGTGGTTACATTGTAACTGTTTAATATGCAAAAAAGTAACAAGCTGCCTATAAATCCAGGCAGCACGCATGCGCACCGATTCCACAGGTGTGGATGCCCCCCTCTCTTTCGGGCCGGTTTGCAATTTGAAGGGGACATGAGCTGAAATGAGAGGAGAATGAGGGAGAGGCGAGAAGGGAGAAGACAGTCAATCGCGCTTGTCTCGCGAGAATAGGGGAGTCTGCCGGACGAGATGTGAGGGACTCAGGTGTAAGCGCGCTCCTCATCCACACACAGCAGAGTCAAACGGAGACAGAGTCACTGCAGGCATCTCCGCAGCCAACAACCACTGCATCCGCCTGACTGCTTGAGGACACCAGAAGAGAACGAGGAGACTGGATTTGGTTTGTTTGTGTTCTTCAAGCCTTTTTGTGCACTTTATCTGAACCGAATCCCTCGCAAACATGATGTCCATGAACAGTAAACAGCCTCATTTCGCCATGCATCCCACTTTACCTGAGCACAAGTACACAACTCTGCACTCGAGCTCGGAAGCGATCAGGAGAGCCTGTCTACAAACACCACAGGTAAACGACCACACACTTTTCTCTACTTCTGCTCCTGGTTTCTCTGTGCATGAGGAGCGCACAATAATAAGGAGCGCTGCGAGGCACACGCTGCCTTAATGTTTTTTTCATGTATTCCACAGCCATCATCTGCACGTCTGTGATCTTTTCTGAAGGCATGCTCACAAAAAGCTCCGACTTCAGCCTTTTTTGTTTTAATTTATGTGACTGGAAGCTTCTAAAAGGAATATTCTCTGTGTTTTATGTTGAAACTATTCCCTGTTGACAAATCTCTCTCTCTCTCTCACCGCAGCTGCAGAGCAACATCTTCGCCAGCTTGGATGAGACGCTCCTGGCCCGCGCCGAAGCTCTGGCGGCCGTGGACATCGCCGTGTCCCAGGGTAAGAGTCACCCGTTCAAGCCCGACGTCACGTACCACACGATGAACTCCGTGCCATGCTCGTCCACGTCCACCGTGCCACTCGCCCACCACCACCATCATCACCACCATCACCACCACCAGAACCTGGAGCCGCCCGATCTCATGGACCACATCGGCTCCCCGTCGCTCACCCTGATGCCCAGCGCGCACGAAGGAGCCAGCGGTGGCGGCGGAGGGGGCGGTGGCGGCGGGGGTTTGATCTCCACGTCGGCCCACCCGCACTCCCACATGCACGGCTTGACCCACCTGTCCCACCAGGCTGCTATGAACATGAACTCGCCGCTTACCCACCACGGGCTCTTACCGGGCCACCACGGCGGTGCGCATCATGGCGCACCGGGACTCACCAACAACGGACTGTCCTCTATTAACGACTCGGACACGGACCCGAGGGAGCTGGAGGCATTCGCGGAGCGCTTCAAACAGAGGAGGATCAAACTCGGGGTGACTCAGGCGGATGTGGGGGGCGCCCTGGCCAACCTGAAGATCCCGGGCGTGGGCTCACTGAGCCAAAGTACCATTTGTCGGTTCGAGTCACTAACTCTGTCGCACAACAACATGATCGCGCTCAAACCCATCCTTCAGGCGTGGTTGGAAGAGGCCGAGGGCGCCCAGCGCGAGAAAATGAGCAAACCCGACATTTTCAACGGGAGCGAGAAGAAGCGCAAGCGGACCTCCATAGCCGCTCCGGAGAAACGATCTCTGGAGGCTTATTTCGCGGTCCAGCCTCGACCGTCTTCGGAGAAAATCGCGGCTATTGCTGAGAAATTGGACCTAAAAAAGAACGTGGTGCGAGTATGGTTTTGCAACCAAAGACAAAAACAGAAGAGGTTGAAATTTTCTGCGGCTCACTGATGGACTACTTCGAAAACAAACAAACAAACTAAAAAAAATGGACTGAGTTTTGGGGACCAAGGAACATCGCTTTGGCTCAGCTGGTGTGTGCTCATCATGACAATTATGATTAATACTGTTTTATTTGATGAGAACTCCTTGTTATTTTCACTGTATTGAAGTGAATGTGAAGTATGCAAATAACAGGTAATCCAGATGAACTACTGGTAAATATTTCAAACATCATTGTGAAATTAGAGAAATAAATCCAGCTTTATTTTTTAGCCAGATTTGTTTTGCCCCGACGATGATGATGAAAAATAGCCATTGAAGGATTACCTCATATAGTTTTAATTCTATCCTAATTTATTATTTATGAATTCATTTATTTATTTTCCGCATATTTGTGTATCTATTCATTCGTTACAGGGAACTGCTATATTTTTGATTATTAAATGTGTTCAAAGCAGATCCCGTTTATCACAGTCTTACTGATGAAATAATGTTATCATTCAGTGTTTCAAAGGTCTGCTCTGATGAATGCAAATCTACAAAAGGAGAAAGATTTTAATTTAAAAAGGTGGCAACCACCGCTTGGTGAAATTGCACTGAAATCTACTGTTATTTAGATTGGTTAGATATATTCAAATGCTTTTGTGTATATACATACTAATAATGACACTTGCTCACAGTGCACATCTCAATTTTCCCAGTTGTTTTTGCAAATCAGAATTCTTCCCCTGACTTTTCATTGGGAAAATGTCACTGGTTGATATTAGCTAACTCGCATGATCAAGATGATAATTACTTTCATTCTAAAGGAAAATACGAAATATAATTTCATTAGTTTGTGTAGCTATTTTGGTTTGCAGTGCAAACATTCTATGCATCGAAAGAAAAAAAATGACCAAGCACTATAGAGTATCTACTGGTAGACCTTTGTGGATGGTGTAAGTCACTGTTTAATGCCTGTTTTCACATAAAGACACAACGTTGTTTGACGTGTTAATTGTTGGGGGGGAGGGAAAGAAGTTTAAATGTAAGTAATGTTTTTATTGGGTGCACAAGTATGTTTACACAAAGCGGCCACGTGCGCATCACGAGACGTCTCACTCTGTCATACCTGTGCATCTGTCCAACAGTCTGCTGTCTTTACCATCTTATCATCCAAACTTTTCTCCATTCTGTAAGCCAAATCCAGCTGCTGGGGATCAAGTCCCGGCAATCTTCTAAATAAACGATGGAAATCAAAATCAAGGCTGTTTTTGGGTGTATAGCAGATAGATATATTTTTCTGCAGCATGGACAGACAGGCCAAATTTGGCCCGTTGTTACACACACTTAGCTACTGTATACATTCTGTACTTATTTAGCTACAGTTACACACCAATTAGAAATGTACAGTTTATTCATGTTTATTATGATTCACTCTGAAAGCAAAATTATCAGCACAATCCACTAAGTTTTATGCATAGCTAATTATTTAAACATATATTTTTTTTAATAGAAGCTTACAAAGTAATGAATGAAATTTGCAATAAAGATAGATTAGTTTAGGCTTATTTGGGAGGGAAAACGAAAGAACCAAAAGGTTTTATGCCATAATGAAATACTCCCCAAGAGACTACTAGTCTGAAATAAAATCACACTCGGGAAAATTCAATAGTGCAAAAATTGAACCCAAGCCTCACTCGTTTTATAAAAGAGAAATTGGCCCAATAAACTGTCTCAGACAGTGAGATTTTTCTTTCTTTCTCTTTTTTTAGTCACTTGATTGGCTTCCTTATCAGCGCGAATCTTTGATATGCAGTCATTACTCCAGCAAGCATGAATTATTTATAGCCTACATTTTATTTATTTTCATTTCCATGGTCTGGAATTCTTAGTCTACACACTGTCGGAGTTTATACATTCCGTTAGAATATATATATATATTTTTTTATTTGTATTGTTTTTGTATTTTTTTTTTTTTTACCGCTAATTCACATTTTTACTGCGTATAACCTATAGCCTAGAGAATTTATCCGAAGCAACGGAATATGCCACATAATCATAATGATAATAATTTCCAAGTAGCCTATTTGTTTTAAATGTCGCGCCATTTTCGGCCTTGATTCTACATGGGCATTACATTTAAATACCCTTACTACGGTTGATTAAATAATTCATGCGCTGTGGTTTGGAAAATTAATAAACGGACTACAACAAGGCACTAATTAAAAAGCTCAGTTATTGTTATCGGCGCCCTAATGGGATGTTAGTGTGTCAAACAAATGGAAGTTTTGGCTATGCACGTGTCTGCTAAATTAGGCGACATGAGTATCACATTAAAACCCCATCAGAATGCATGTCATTCTGCGCGTTCGATGTGAGGAGAACCAAAAGGCTTTGGGACAGAGGATGGGTTTAGCCCGGCCGAACTGACAATAAACATTTAATGAAGCCTGAGACCAGGCCGCCTCCAAACAGTGTCAGCGGGAGTTAAAAAAAAAAAGCAGCGCCTTACAGTGACAAAAAAAAGGTGTCTAATTTCAAAAGTTGGTTTATTCATAAAAATAATAAGAATAAAAAAGTGACATTGCAGATCTTTTCCAGTGTAGTAAATATTGAAGAGAAAATTCAGGGGGGGGGGGGGGGAGGGAGCTATAGGCCTACATTTTGCTGCCTTTAAAAAAATATGTTATATGTAGGTGATGCAATATTAATCGCGCTTTGCTGATATAAAATGCAATATTTTCAGACAGCTATCGGGGTTTTGCAGGGAAGCACTTGATGAAAGCAGGTCGCAGCTGCTGTGCTACTGGAGAAAGACACATTTATTGCTACTGTTTGGCTTTTGGCAACCAAGAGAACAACGCGGCTGCGTGAGTATAGCCTATATATGGACATTTACTTTCGAGTAAACAATATGTCTTATTATTTGACTGGCACTGAAATTCTTTAAATCGGGTCGTGCATTTTGATCTTTAAGTATTCGATCTTGCTCGTGAGTGCAAATGTTCATTGACATTTTTCCTTTTTTCGTTTAAGTTTATGAGTGCCATCAAGCCAGCTTATGGGCACGTCATCACACCGTTGCTGAGTCACACCAACCTTTAAATAGATACTTTATTAAATGCATTAAATCTGAACAAACCTATTTTCTAACAAAATTGCTGTAAACGAATCATTTCACTCCAGGAAAGCGTTTATTGTGATTTTTTTGTAATTTAAAATTTTATTTGGATACCCTGTCTGTCCAATTTTGAGATTGAATCTTTCCCTGTAAAAAAAAAAAAAAAAAAGTGGTAACTTGGAATTATTATTTTATAAAGCTACTTCTACCTGACAAAACCTTACGAGTTCGTTTTGCTGGTGTAATGTATTTAGATGGATTCATTGATTAATTTATTTCACCCGAATCAAACCAGTTAATTAAGATGTTATGAAGCGCATTTCTAGGTGTCCTTAATACGTGAAAGATACAGTTTGAAGAATGATAATGTGGATTTGGATTGTGAATGTGAATTAGCTACTTTAAGGAGCTATGATACTACCAATCACCTGACAAAACGTTTTTATTTATTTTGTATTTTTTGTATTATTATAATTTGTTTACAGATGCACGAAGCCATAGGCACACGATATTTTATTATATATTTTTTATGTTATATATTTTATATTTAAGTTTTAAAATTTTCCACTAATTGTTTTTCCGACTCTGCATGCTCTGTAATTAGATTTGGCCGATCCTCCTTTTTATATGCATTTAAAAAGTACTCTAAGCTACATTTTGCCTGCAATTCACGGCACCGAATAGAACGCAAGCGCCATATTTCAGCACCACGAACAGCTCCCTCGCAGATTGAAGAGTGATGCATTATTGAGAGTCTATATCAAACAGCTCTAGGGTGCTGCTGTCTTTCTGCCTGCACTAAAGCCTCTAATATGTTAATGGCCGGAGGGGATGCCGCAGGTACAGATCCCAGCTGCTTCATGAGCCATATGTCAGCCGGTTTGCCTCATGGATCTATTAATCAAGAGATACTTCATCAACACAACAGCATCACACCCTCAAAGTTCAGCTGCTCAAAACAGCAACAACAAAAACACCAGCTATAACCCATTTAGTGCAAAAAGAGAAACGCGCTCTGTGGATGGATATAAAAGCGGGAAAAGCGAGGTGAAGGAGCCAACAACCGACTGTGTAGTGTGCACTATGTAGTTTTCAGGCTCTGTCTTTTACGCAGGCAGTTACATGCGTTTATAAAGCAATGTGAATGTTCAAATCACGAGTATCATTGCCATTGCAAAAACTTTGATAAAAAGGAAATAAAATGTAAAATGCTGCAACTTTCCTGCAGAGTCTCATCCGTTTTGGATATTAACGAGTAGCCTATATATTTTGATTTCAAAAGATAATTTGATTTGAAAGAAACTTTGCTGCTTTTCTATCGGAGATAAGTCATATCCCATCTCGTGTTCACAGGATATTCTCTCTTTTGGTTTACACTTTTATATGAAATTTATATATTTTTATTACGGGAACCGAATTCACTTATTAATTCGTTACAATTCACCTCATTTAATTTTTAATAAATATATACAAATTAAAGAAATAATAAATGAACAATTTAAATAAAACGTTTAATCCAATATGCAACCATTTTTATCAAATTAACGCATTGTTACAATATCTGTATAAAAATGCAGTAACTTTAAAATTATTATAATTATAATTAGAATTAGAATCCTGAACTGTGTTGATCTTTCTCAGATGGATTTTTGTTTACACTAATATTTAAAAACAATACAAATGTCTAATATTAATGGATATTTAAAGGGAAATTGTCAACTTGGGTTCAATTTTAGTCATTTAAATAATTTTAGTTGATTTAATAAGTTGATTTTTCATGTTTATGTAAGCCTGGGCTGTAAACAAAATAAATGCTTATTTTTAACTATATCCACTGCATCCAGGTCCCTGTCTAGCTTGTTTAAGAAGGGGTGAAATGAATTGTACCACTTTACCAGTGCTGCCTGAAAACATCTGAGATTTGGTTTAAAATAGGGTCTTCAAAGGTTCCTCTTCTTCCCAGTACTTTATATTTCTTAATGTTTGCTTTTGACTAAGGTATGGGACATCCTAAGCTTTCTATAAAGGTATAATGTCATGTTATGCAACATTTTGGTTTAAAATAGGGCCTTCAAAGGTTCTTCTTCTTCCCAGTATTTTATATTTCTTAATGTTTGCTTTTAACTAAGGTATGAGACATCCTAAGCTTTCTATAAAGGTATAATGTCATGTTATGCAACATTTACGTAGCCTATTTAAATCATCTGTAAGTGTCCCACTTTGCCCATTCGCTCTATAAGAAATAGCCTGTGTTACAAATATACACGTTATTTCATGTGGCTGCTTAAAAATAATAATAACATGTAGGCTATAATAATGTAGGCTAATTATTTTTGTATTTATTTGATTATATTTTCTAATTGATGTAATTAGTAATTTGGCCACTATAGCAAACAAAGCGCTCTGTTTTATGGGACACATGCACAGACAGAGCAAATGCACTGCTCTATATTGTGTGATTATAACAATGTCCGTGAAGGACGGCCTATGGATGGAAATATCAGACAGGGGGTTGGAGGAGCGAATCCTCCCGGATCTGTGTTCATTTCCAACTTGTATTTATTCAGTGATCTTCACCGTTGAGTGGAGCCCAGGCTGTTGACACAACGGCATATTTCAATCACAAGGGGTTCAGAGACACACCAAAAACCTATTTGTTTAATAAATCCGTCATTTAAGTTGAAAAATATTTGATAAGCAAGGCTGACCCCCCCAATCCCCCCATCCCATGCCAAACCAGAGCCTTCACTGCAGCTAAAGGAAATAGAGGTTAAAGTCTTTATGCAGATGAAAACATGCTCTGCTCTCTGCATTTATCTGTGAATCAAACAGTGTTCGATATCACAGACAGGTTGACTCCAAAAGCAAATGCATCCTTCCTAACAGAAAGAGCCAGAAAGGTTTCTGCCTAACCATATCTAAATACAATCTGAGCACGTGAGAATTGTGGAATGATCTGACTCTCCCATTGGATTGTTAGAGTAGCTGTCAGTCTGTTTCTTTATGAAGGGCTGTATAAATGTCAAGTGCTTTCTCTCATCCTGTCTCTTAAACGCTCTCGTGGCCCCGGGCCCTACACTTTTTGACCTTCTATTGAACACACTCGCCCCACATCATTATCCTCATTTTGCCTCCGGAGTTCATCGTTTGTTCCACCGATCCCTCTTCACAAAAAAGAGATATTTACAAACCAGCTGTGGATGACACTATTTACAAATGGGCCCTTCAGACGGAGTTTTGAACCCATTTTGTTGCTTAAAGAAAGCATGGAGAAAGTGTTTTGGAGATGTTATTTTTATGACAAGATCATTTTTAACAATGTGGAATGTCTCTAAAGAAATGTTGTTTTCTCCATCATGATTTCAGACGATGGTGTAGCTTTGGCTTGAACATTGGCTTCAACGGCGTGAAGCATTTATATGTTTCCATTGATCATGGTATAACTATAATAAATTGTAATTGCTTGTTGCAGTTACAACAAGGACAGAAGCCTGCCCCCCCCACCATGTGCCCCCCACTCATAGACCCCCCAACAGCAGCTTGGCCCCCCCATGTGCCCCCTCCATTCCTCAAGCTTTCAAGAGCTTGTCCTGGTTCTCAATATTCACAGCAGCGCCATCTTTGATTTTTGGCGGGAATGACAATGAGGCTGTGAGGGATAGACGTACAGACTCTTCGGTGGGTTGTACAGTTGTTTAAAATGTTTTCGGATCCTTCCACTGACAAAACATTGAACAAATCTTTCCAAGAAATATCAGTAGACAAAAAACTCTAAATTAAATGTGACCTATAGGAGCTTTTTGATAGCGTTATATAGTGCATGTCCTTGAAGAGACAGTAAGTCTACATCCCTTTCAGCCTCGTTTTCATGCAGTCAAAAATCAAAGATGGCTGCTACTGTGAATAAGGGTCATGGCTAGAAGGTAACCCCCAGTTACCTAGTCTCGCAAGAGCCGCATTGAATGTTCACAAACTGTGTTTTTAGTGTTTATTTAGAGTCCTACAGAAACCCTACACCTAAACCTAACCTTAAACTTAACCTCACCACTAAATCTAACCCTAAACATATCCATAGTAACAGCAAATGAGACACTTGAGAGACTTAGGCTGTCAGGGGTTACCTTCTAGAGACAGCCGTGAATCCATCTTTTTCCTCAACACGAATTCAACGATTTGCCTGTTTTCAACTTCCGGTCCACAGTGTTTTACATCCACATCGGCATATATTTTTAGCAAGTAAAGTATTACATTTGTTTTGTTTTTTTACAATGCCTCAGGCATGATGGATTGCGTAAATTTTTTGACAATTCTTTTAAAATATAATTAATCACAATAATGCGTGAAATCGACCGCCCAAATTTCAATATGAACATTTCTGATCAAATTCTTCTGAGACAAAGGACAATAAGATCCCTTTCTTTAACATTAGTTGCATTAGGTATCATGAAATAACAACGAACAATATATTTTTACAGCATTTATTAATCTTTGTTAATATTAGTCACTGTTAGTTCATAGTGCATTAACTAATGTTAACAAATACAATTTTTGATTGAAAAAAAATCCCAGTATGTCGAAATTAACATTTATCAAGATTAATAAATGCTGTAAAAGTATTGTTCATAGTTAGTTATGTTAACAAATGGAACCTTATTGTAAAGTGTTAAACCTTATCTATACAGTATTTACATACTAGTATTTGGTCAAATTTATGTTTTATATATATATATATATACACAGCCAATTTTATAGTATTTTGAAATATACTGTATGTTCCACATATGTACATGTATGTGACTTTTTATCAGTGAAAACCATATACTGTATGAACATGTGGTTTACATATATTTCCATATGACACATATATTTATAAGCGAACACGTGGAAATTGAATAAAATGCTAAAAAAATTTCTAAGCCAGATTTTCTACTAAATAGCTCCTTTACTATAGAGTATAAAAATAATTTTACCGCAGTACTGAAAAATAGTGTCCTTTTCCATGTGAACATGATTTGCATACAACTTTTTGCAAGTTTATGTTAAACCATTGAGGATATTAGCCTTGAGCCATTAATGTCTGAATGCCAACGACTCTTGAAGTGACAGATGTACATGGGAAAAATAGGCAGCTGATCATTTATCCCAATGAATGGCTTATCGATCACAGATGTCTGCACGTAGGGGTAAAGATAGCCCTAATGCGATACATTATGCATGAAACATATCCCAAACAAGATCTGACAGGACGGGCCAACAATGTGTATAAACTCATTGAGTCGTCACATCTCAATCTGGATAAGCGTGAACTAGCGGGAATGATGGAGTCTAGAGTTGGTTTATAACTTTGTGTGCATTCTTCAGGCTTAAAGGTCATCTGTATTTGTGTGTGAGTGTGTTTTTGACTGAGAAGAAGGCTCTGTGTGTGTGTGTGTGTGTAGATAATGAGGGAACCGGCTTGGGCCACCCCTGTGCTCACCACCACACCATCAAATATTCATCAGTGTTGATTAAACAAGATACCAGCCACAGATCTGGTGGCCGAGTGCTAGAATGCCGAACCATATGCGAAAAAACATAATGAAATAGGATGGAATGTCCTGCAGTATGAGGTCAGCGTGAGCTGGTGGACATGACGTCAGAAATACAGCAGCCTTATAGATGTGACTTTAGACATGCAGATGATGATGAGAGAGAAAAACAGAAGGACGGAGAAGAAATGAGATAGTGGAGAAGAAATGAGATAGTGGAGAGGTCATGTCAGAATACACAAAAGGTGAATAAAAAAATACATCCTTTTCTTTCTTATGGAAGTGAATGGGAAATAGGTGTATTAGGCTCTTAAATGACAAAAAAAAAGCACCAAGCACCAAGCACCAATGAAGACCAGAGGAGCGTTTTTTGTTACCAAATTATGTTGATTAGAACAGGAAGTTAGTCTGGAATTACTAACGACTCGTTTCAGGTGTTCAGAATCGGTTCTTTCTTTTGGGAGTCAATAACTCCATTTGTCGTACACTTTGATTTTTTAAACTTTGCAGACTTTTTTACATTCACATACAGCTATATAACACACTACAGTAAAGGTCATATTTGAAAAACCATAATAGGTGCTCTTTAAACCTTTAAAGACAGACCTACTGTGAGCTTCTAAATTGTTAATATGCTAAAGCCATCAGACGGTGTAAAAAATAAAATAAAATTTTTATTGTGTTACTGTAAATAGCTGAATTACACAAACTACACTACCCATGATTCTGAGGGGAAAAATTCACCAATCAGTAGAACTGGTGACACACTGCGAATGACACAATCGAGTCAGTCTCCTTACATGCTCAAACGACTTAAATATTTGTATATGTCTAAATATATTTAGCAATAAACTTAAAACAAAAAATTTTTGAAACCAAGATGGCTGAAAAAGTGTTCCAATGATGCCAAACCTGGCAACGATGCATCTTAAAGTGCCATATTTGACACATTTTCAATGAACAACAACTTCAATTTTAGTCTATTCTCACACAAAGCTAGCATATGACTTCAGAAGACTTGGAAAATAAAGCACAACTAATGGACTCCTTTAATGGTGCTTTAAATTTTGTCCTTTTTGGCTCTTCAAAAATTTATAACAGCCTATAGGTTTGTGATGACATAAGGGTAAGTACATTTGTGGGTGAACTATTCCTTTAAGAAGAACGCAGAGGAGAAGATCAGTCTGAGGACAGGAGTGAACTTGACAGGATAGGAATAGTGAAATAGATTGCTGGAAAAAATGAATTGAAGAGAAGAAGACAAGAGAAGAGAGGTCGGTCACTCCCAGCACATTAAATATTTCATGAGATGTGCGGTTCAGCAGAGACAGGAAAGAGCGTGGTCAGAGAGGTTAGCCCAACTCATTTATAGGACCCAAAGAGAAAGAGAGAGAGAGAGAGAGAGAGAGAGAGAGAGAGAGAGACAGCTTTAAATGTAGAAGTCAGATGTGTGTTTTAGTATTTAGACCATAATAAGTAATATTCCTTATATCTTAGCAATTCAAGCTTGTAGTACCATCTGTTTTCTCCAGGAGGCAGTAAGCGAAACTCCAGCTGTGTAGGCAAAGTAAACGAGTGCAGACAATACAAGATGAAAACAAGTTCTAGCATTTAAAGACAACTTGACGGAGTGCTAATCAGAATATATATATATATATATATATATATATATATATATATATATATATATATACGTATACACACCGATCAGCCACAACATTAAAACCACCAGCCTAATAATGTGTAGGTCCCCCTCGTGCCGCCAAAACAGCACCAACCCACTTTTGTTATTATTCTTACCACAACTGAACAGAGCATTTATCTGAGTTACCGTAGACTTTGTCAGTT
This sequence comes from Xyrauchen texanus, assembly GCF_025860055.1. Classification (NCBI taxonomy): domain Eukaryota; kingdom Metazoa; phylum Chordata; class Actinopteri; order Cypriniformes; family Catostomidae; genus Xyrauchen; species Xyrauchen texanus. Next base: position 46,163,709 of record NC_068282.1, on the reverse strand, counting down.
CGAAACAGTCTGGACATTCTCTGTTGACCTCTCTCATCAACAAGGTGTTTCCAGGGGGCCTGGGTAGCTCAGCGAGTATTAGCGCTACTCCTGGAGTCGCTAGTTCGAATCCAGGTCCCGCTGATTGACTCCAGCCAGGTCTCCTAAGCAACCAAATTGGCCCGGTTGCTAGGGATGGTAGAGTTACAAGGGGTAACCTCATGGTCACGATTAGTGGTTCTCACTGTCAATGGGGAGCGTGGTAAGTTGTGCATGGCTCGCAGAGAATAGCATGAGCCTCCACGTGCGGAGTCGCCGAGTCTCCCACGTGATAAAATGCGCGGATTGACTCTCTCAGAAGCGGAGGCAAATGAGACTTGTCCTCCGCCACTCAGATTGAGGTGAGTGGGAATTAGGCATTCCAAATTGGGGAGAAAATGGGGGATTTCCATCACTGGATGTTTTTTGTTTTTGGCACCATTCTGAGTAAATTCTAGAGACTGTTCTGCGTGATAATCCCAGGAGATCAGCAGTTACAGTTACAGTTAAAAAAGTAAAAAATACATTTTTGTGGTAATAAATATTATGTTACAAATGCTGTTGATTGGGCTTAACTTGTATTGAACCTGGAATATTCCTATAAGATAGTAAACATCCACTTATCAACACCATAGCAACCACCCAGAATACCCTAAAAACATTCAGAACCCAATATAAATCTCATAGTAATGTGCTAATGGCTCTAGCAACCCTCACCTTATGCGCCAAAGAACGTAGCGCACAGCCATCTTGAAAATTTGTCTCAGATCTTCTGTTCTAGCGGTTCTATATAGACATCTATTGTGTTGATGTCAAAGTATAAACAGCTATCTAAGTGGATTTACGGGTTATAAAGTTGTCAAAAGCTATCATGAGTGTTTTAAAGTGTTCAGGGGATGTCATAACAACTGGAAAAGATCAGGGAGATTCTTCATAAGGGCACTTCATTCATAAATGCACAAGATACCTTCATGCTGTGGATGTATTGATATTCTTCTGTGCTCATGAAACTCCAAGAGACAACACAAAGTCATTAAAAATATCTCTGTAAGAAACCTCACACTCACGTCCGCAAATACACACACACGTGCACACATGCGCACACACGCGTTGGTGCGGCTAACCTTATGAGGACTCTCCATAGACATAATGATTTTTATACTGTACGAACAATTGATTCTATCCCCTAAAAACTTTCCTCGTAAACCACCCAAATCCACACACACACACACACACACACACACACACACACACACACACACACACACACACACACACACACACACACACACAGTAGTGTTTCCATGTTTTATGGGGACTTTCCATAGACATAATGGTTTTTATACTGTACAAACTTTATATTCTATCCCCTAAACCTAACCCTACCCCTAAACCTAACCCTCACAGAAAACTTTCTGCATTTTTACATTTTCAAAAAACATAATTTAGTATGATTTATAAGCTGTTTTCCTCATGGGGACCGACAAAATGTCCCCACAAGGTCAAACATTTCGGGTTTTACTATCCTTATGGGGACATTTGGTCCCCATAAAGTGATAAATACACGCTCACACACACACACACACACACACACACACACACACACACACACACACACACACACACACACACACACACACACACACACACACATGTTGTGTTTCCATGTTTTATGGGGACTTTCCATAGACATAATGGTTTTTATACTGTACAAACTTTATATTCTATCCCCTAAACCTAACCCTACCCCTAAACCTAACCCTCACAGAAAACTTTCTGCATTTTTACATTTTTAAAAAACATAATTTAGTATGATTTATAAGCTGTTTTCCTCATGGGGACCGACAAAATGTCCCCGCAAGGTCAAAAATTTCGGGTTTTACTATCCTTATGGGGACATTTGGTCCCCACAAAGTGATAAATACACGCTCACACACACACACACACACACACACACACACAATCAAACAAATTTACTTTTCTTTATTTTATGAGCTTGCATGTGAAATACTGTCACTGTTAATGTCAACTACACATATGAACACAAATTATTAACAAGCTGAAACCTAAAAGTTAAGCAGAATTATACGTATAACAATTAAACGCTTATATTACGAAAAAGTGCTGTGTTGTCACAGCTGGTGTTGGGAAAAATGAACTTTTAGAGTGACAGAAAAAACAACTCACGAGCATTTTCACATAGTAAAGGGGTGCTGTAGACTCACACTACTTTCTGTGCTACCACACATCATCCATTCTGATCGACTCAGTACACTGCAATACAAACAGGAAGTTAGATGACAAAATTCAAAAGAGCGGAGCACGGAAAGTGTGCGGGGGCTTAATAAGGTGAATAGCGATGCAATAAGAACCACTCAAAACACTTGAGCAACCACCCAGAATACCACAGCAACCACATAGCAACGCCCTGGAAACCATCCACAACATCCGTAGCATCTGAAAATGAAAAAGAGTTTTGCACTGGGAAACACCATTGATATTGTCTTCAGAAATGGTCAAAATATAGTTTTAATTTAATGTTTATTAAAAGCGTTATTTTTAATCAAAGAGATTTCTGTTTCGTTCAGTGAACTCTGTGACACTACTCATCAGTTTGTGTATGAATTCATATTGTGTGCATGAATTATTAAGTAATAATATTTTAAATATTTGCCTGGTTATTAAAGAGAACTTGATGAATAATTGATGGCATCGCCAATGCCAGTGAGTTTGTTTTTGAACTGTGACAGTTTGTGTGTGATGACAATTATAACAAATTGACCCACAGAAATGCGGTTTCTCTGGAAATGTAACAAATTTATATTCAGAATAAAAGCATTAAGTCAAAATGAATGGGGAGTTGTTTTGTTCCTCAATGGATGCTTGATATTTTCCTGCTAATTTTCAGTGTGTGATGGGTTTTGGGGGCTTAATAAACATTCAAAATAATGTGTTAATGGAAATCTGCAAATGCTAATATATTTCTGAGAGGATTATGTTTAGGGGTTGATGAAAGACAATATCATTAGCTCAGTATATCAACAACAGAAGTCAATGGAAAGCCCCCATGATGGAACAAATCATGTAGATGAGTGTGCATGTGTGTAAAACTGCTGGATATTTTAAATGTTCTGAAATGGTTAACCTAGCAATGTTTAAAGAGCTGAATGTGTATCTGAATGGGTTTACTTAGTGTAACTATACTTTAACCCGTGTGTTGTGTTCGTTTGTGCTAAAACCTTTTGTGTTCCCGGTCAAATATGACCGGCCTACTAAGATTGTTAATAAATCTCTCATATTGCATATACAATATTATCCCAATATATTGCATTAGGTCTTTTTGTCTTCTTTCTTAACTTCTTTTTTTTTGTAATTATGACTACTAAAATGTTATCTATGGGTTTTATTATCTATTTTAACATATTTAATAAAATAAAATAAAAATACATTATATACAGAAAGATTTATTGAACTGAGCTTATACTAGTGGGGAGCACTCCCTGCTGAAAAATAATAATAATGATGTAATAAATTAATAAATGTTTGCCTGATCTAAATAAAATAGGTGTCATCATAAAGCTTAGAAGCTGGACTTTACAATGCATATAGCTGATTCTACCAATTCTTAAATAATGCTTTTTAATTGGCCGACAAATTACAACTATTTTGTTCTCATAATTATATTCAGAGTTGGTAAAAACATAACAAATATGATATAGCCATGTGTTATGTATTGTTGGAAAGGTATTAAGACTATCCTGATTCAAACGAGTTCAAACGCAACATAATATGATTAGTAGATCTTGAAATATTCCTCAAAGACTGTACATGGAAAGACGATGCCCAAAAGGGTGTTCAACACACATTGTGTGTGTGTGTGTGTGTGTGTGCGCACGCGCATGTCCAAGGACTTTGTGTGTGCAAACACACATCCACATATGTGCTCATTTAAATGATTTGGGATGGTTCTGAACATTTAATATTTCTGTATTTTGTAGTCTAATCCATTAATTTCCAATGGCTGGTCATTTTTGACCGGGTACATAACAGGTGTAACAATGAAATAAAACCAATAAATTGTATGGAAAATGAAAATGGTCCAATTTTTTTGTTTTTTTGTTTACCAATACCATATTTGAACAAAGTCAAGGAATTGTATTGCTATTGTAATAAATAAATAAAAAAGTCGTAAAAATAAATTCCTATTCGGCCCATTTTTACCATGCAAGTTAAACTCAAATTAGTCCTGACAAAGCCCTCATTGTCTGAACATGTGAATTAAATTGTTGGCCAAATATAGCATCACTTCCCCAGCAGTTTCTCTACACGGCATGACCAAACCAGAGCAGACACCTGCAACACCCTGAAACATACTCGCACAGCGCTGCAGTTCATTCCCAGTCATTTTCCTCAAGTCTTATCAGCCCGTCATACTGACAGGCCGTCATTGATTAGCATGTCAGTTTTGTGTCTGGGCGAGACGGCCGCGGGTCATCAGCAGTGAAAACTGTCTCTAACCAGATCCCACTAGGGACACAATGAGCCCCCCCCGTCTGATCTGGCAGACAGACAGGTAAGGCCGGAGCCCCGGTGAGCTGGATTTGCACTTGCGCTCTCTCAACGTCACCCTAACGCTCTCCTAATGCTCTCCTAAATCTGGCCGACCTGATCAAGATGTCAGGGTGATAGCAGGAAATGAAAGTGAATGAGAGGTCAGATCGACAGGAACAACATCATCAGTGGACCGTCAGCACTACCTTCAATCTTTGACACACTCCTGAACAGAGTCATTAAAAGAGCTGGGAAAAAATGAAGAGAACTCCAATTAAGGAATATTCTGGATTACAAGCATGGCCGGAGTGGCTAATCAGGCGGATCAGGAGAATTCCCGGTGGGCCGGTCAACAATTGGGCCAGCAGATCCGCATAATAAAAAAGGTTGTTGTCCATGCCATCCAGTATTTAAGGGATCAGAATTGCATTCCGTATTATAGCAGACATAGTCTCTACTGTATTTTATCATCTCACACCCAAATAAATTAGAGAGTGGATTTTGAGAGACAAGTTGGCTGTTGCGCCATCACAGACGATTCACTTGACAGCGGGGGAAGTATCACTGAATATCCAGCGAGAACAAATACTATTAGTTGAATGGATGAACGTGATGTACAAGATCCTCACAAGTTTAATACTGACTGTAGTCTCACAATCTCAATCAGTTAATCTCTGAAACCCTCATTCCTAGCATTGCAGGATGAAAACAATATTGTTTATTGTCACAAAATAAAAGAATACTTAAAGTGAATCAATACAGATGCAACAACATAACACAGTATAACAATAATGAGACTTTACAGCTCTCAAAAGATTTAACTCAATGAAACAAACTGCATCGTGTGCCTTGAATATTGTATCATGCTCGAAAACCCTCTTAAAGAGACAGTAACCATATTATATTACATTAACCGCGGCCCATAACATTTACATTCCATATAATGCAAGTGAATCAGATCAATATTGAAGTACTTTTTTTGACTATAAATTCTCCTCCCTGCCCAGTACGTGGCAATATGCACAATGAATGTCCATTGAATCACCAAAAATAACTGTTAAGGGAGAAGAGCCTTTAGAAAAGTAAAAGTGGAGATTTATAGTAAAAAAAGGACTTGATCTATTTCTCACTGCTTGTCATTCACTTGCATTGAAAGGATCAACAGAGCTGAGATATACTTATAAAATCTTAATTTGTGTTTAGTAGAAGAAAGAAAGTCATACACATCTGGGATGGCATAAGGGTGTCAATGATGAGGGAACTTTCATTTTTGGGAGTACTATTCCTTTAAGATTGACTTATTTTTACAGCTGATGCAATGAAGTCTTGTGTCAGAATTTACATCATGATGTGAATTACCCCAGACAATCCTTTTTCCCTCACTTTGTTCAAAAGAACAAAACACTTGTTTACGTAATAGACATACAATTAAAGTATATGGGGCAAGTGTACAACAGTTGTGAAAAGTAGTTCCAACTCAAAAGGACGATTTAGACAACTTTACGGCTCAAATAATAACATTTTTGGTAAGTTCATGTCAGTAATTCAGTAAAAAAATATCTAAGTGCTTTAACAAAAATATGAGCTTCACATTTCTGCTTTTAAACCCTTTGGGACACTTCAGATGAAGTTCAAAATGTTTCTGTGGTAATCCCAAAAAAAAAATGCCACACACTTTGTAAATAGAGCTTACTTTAAAGAGTATTATTCCTTTCTATTTGCATCTTGCATGAATTTTTACTTACAAGAATGTGAACCATATATTTGTCTACATTGTCCTTTTAAGGTGAGAGCAGGACTGGACTGGTAATCTGGCATACCGGGCATTTTTCCGGTGGGCCGATACACTTTGGGTCCGATCAGGGGTGGACTGGCTATCGGGAGAACTGAGCGGGCCGGCCGCGAAATGTGCCGAATATGCTGCGATAAGCTAAAAAGTGGCACCGCGTTATGCATAACAGACAACAAAACGGTGCCCCCCCCACCCATTCAACAAGTTTTGGGCCAGTTGACATGTAAAATCCCAGGCCGATTTATCTTCCCAGTCCAGCCCTGGGTGGGAGTACTTTTTTTGTATGTGCATTTCTATATTTGCATTTCGACCAACATTGTCTGTAGTAATCAACAGATGCCAAAGATGCTGTGAATGAGATTAACTTAACAGCCTGATCTCATGAAAATTAAGCAAATGGCAACAATTTAGTAAAACGAAATTGTGCATCATTACACGTTTAACTCCAGTTTCCCAGTGAAATGTCCAGAGAGGGGCACTATAAGCGAATAAAATGATGACCTAATTAGACGAGGTTTTTAAGTTGAATGTTAGTTGGAGGTTTTAATGAGAAAAACGTACCTCCGTAACCTAAAACTTTAACCTAAACCTAACTGATAATGTCCTAAAAGCAAATGCGAAATGAAAAGCACATTTTCAGAAGCAACCACGTCAAAGAGTAAAAGTGTTTTGATATAATAACATCGCAGTGTGATAGTAATAGAGCGAATAATAAGAGTTCAGAAAGTCATAATCAGCTGATGTATTCGTGATTTGTGTGAAGTGAATAAAACGTACAGTTGTTGTAGAGTCTAATGTTCATTTCAACAGGAAACTGCAGCGAAACGTAGCAACGTAAACGTTTTCAAAAATTTTGTTATAGTAACGTTTACTCTAATAGACTAGGTTGCATATTTAAACTGGGATACTTCTTTAGATCCACAGAAAATATTTTCCACTCATCCCCCCATTAAAATGAATGAAAAATGTGTTTACGGTTATGCACATGTAATGAAAATCTATGGGGCAAGTCACGGAGGGTTTAAAAATAGAAATGCTAAGCTTGTATTTGACATTAATTCAGTAAAATCTTATTAATTGAACTGTAAAGTTGTCTAAATTGTCCTTTTTAGGTGAGAATACGTTTCTAGGCAGATGAAACTCTGGTTTTGCGTATTGTAATTCCTCTGGGGGGAGTTTGCAGAACTCTTCTCCATGTAATCAAAAAAGTGCTTTACAGATAGTTATGCCACGTCCCTTTCTGGTATAGATTCTGGTATTGATATCAACCGGTTACTGGGCACTCTTAAAAGTATTTAATTGGAAGAAAATTGGTATACGCCCTAAGCAGATGATGTTATAAGTATTTTTGGTCTATGGTAGAGAAAGACCCAGAATTTGGTCTATTTAACTGGAATATTTGTTTACTATTTTTGGTTGAATTAAGTGTACTATATTTATGTTTCTGACCACCACTTGTGTAAATAGTCTAAATGGTGATTTACTTCAGTTTTTCTCAATCTCTCTCTGTCTGGTCTCTGTCCGTTACCCATTGCTCAAACAGGGGAAACAACTATTGATGTATGTCTTGATTGCTCTGATTGACTGCGGTGCTCTGTCGTCTGTCTAAATTTACACAGTTCCTCTGTATTACTGCCCCTTGTACCCCCACCCACCCATGCAGCACCCCTAGGGGACAAAATCCACACCACCACACGTCAAAACTGGCCCCATCCACCATCGTCCAATTTTACCCTCACTTATTGAGCACTAAATGATTAGAGAGAGCGAGAGAGAGAGAGAGAAAGAGGTGAAGAATGTCAATGAATTATTCAGAGTGAAAACACAGAGAGGAAATCAATGGGGGAAAAATCTGATATTAACTGCAAATTAACCAAAGACAGCATGAGAGGGGTGCTGTGATGATTGCAGGACTGGATCTAGGTTTGTGTGTGTGTTTGTGAAGCCCTGGAAAACCTGATTGTCATATCAGTTGTGTTAAAACACTGTAATGCTGTCATTGACATAAAATATGCTCTAATATATTCTGTGCTATCCAGACAGCAAGCTTAAAAATCAATCATAGTAGCACTTAAGGTGAGAGGTGAGAGATCAATATAAGTCCTTTTTACTATTAATTCTCCTCCCTGCTGGTAGGTGGCGATATGCAAGAAGAATGCGAATTGCCAAAAACAAAAGGAGAAGAATGTGGAAGTAAAAGTGGAGATTTATAGTAAAAATGACTTAAAAATTGATCTGTTTCTCACCCACACCAACTGTATCAAATCACTTCTGAAGACATGGATTTAATCGCTGACGTACGGATAACGTTTATGCTGCATTTATGTGCATTTTGGAGCTTTTAAAGTGCTGGTCACCATTCACTTATATTGTATGGACCTACAGAGCTGAGATATTCTTCTAAAAATCTTTGTTTGTGTTCATCAGAAAAAAGAAAGTCATACACATCTGGAATGGCACGAAGAAGAGTAAATGATAAGAGTGAGAATGTAAGAGTAAGCGCAGTTCTAACAGGAAGATTTTGGGATTTATTCTATCAGGCATCTCATACAATCACAACACAGCCTCTGCTTTATAAGGCCGCTCAGGTGTTTCTCATTGTTGGCCTACTTTCATTGTTTTCACCCCCCTCCACCTCATCACCACCAGTTTAGGTCCCATACTGGGCGGGGGTAATCTCCACTCCCTGACATCATTACTTCTGGCAGGATTTGATGGGTCAAGCAATTATCAGAGCTCTGAATCGTAGGAAGGGGCTTACCCCAAATTATATAAATATTTCTACATTCTTTTTAATCCCAATAAGAGTCTTTTCAGATTGTTGTTTTTGGGTGAACTATCCCTTTAATTGTACAACCTACTGTAATTTACATTATTAAATTACATATTTTACGGACACAACATTTCAGTGAAACTTTATGCAAATTCACGTCATTCTTCCGCTAGAAGTTACCGGGTCTCATAGAATCAAGTTACTATACCAACATTTTTGCAAAATGATTTTTACGTGGCTTGTTGTTTAAGAATGGCGTGAATTTGCATAAAGTTTCACTGAAATGTTGTGTCCTTAATATATGTACCAAAGGCAGCCAATTGGTTGTCAGTGAGCGTGTCACACTGAGCAATCAAAAACTAAAATCAAAGATTTGGCCCAGAATTGACATGTAGCTAGGCTAACAGGTGCTTCACATCATAAAGGTTCCTATAGCGTATATTATAGCATGACTGGAACGCTGCATTGACCATTCGCCATCTAGAAACTATCTGTTTTATTATGAATGATAAATAATTGAGTTTGAGTCATCAGATGCTGAGCTGTTATTGAACAATAAAATCTGTGTAGCGATGGTCAATTAACCAGTCAAACAGTATGACTCAGCATAAAATGGAAACTTTATTACCTCTCGATTAATACAAATGCACTCTCTGTGTCTCTTCCTCTTTGTGCTCTCAGTTTATCATCAGGTAATTAGTATTTTCATTAACTCCAGCCAGAGATGAGCCTTGATCATTTCATTTTCCCACAATGAGTTCTTAATACAGAGTTGCCTTCATAATTAATATGATTTATGCTTGGCTAGTGTAATGAACTGTGATCTGGGATTGTTCTCTTTTTTCTTTCAGTCTCTCTCTTTCTCTCTGAATTTATAGTTAATTCCCACAGCAGGTACCACTAGTCCTACCACTAGTTGGACCTGTGTCTACTAGTCGCACATCACATGACATCGGTTTGCGCTGTTCTATGTAAAGTAAAGCGGAGTGCTTTGTGTTCACCGTGCACATTTTAAGCAAACCAGTAGATTTTTAAGTCCACACTAATCCATTTTCATTTGAAAACTCCCATTGTCAGTCTCCTAACGTCATTTTTTACAATGTATGCAGTAATGGAGAGCATTTCCCTAATGCTCCATTTTAGTTGGAGCAAATGTAACAAGTGTAACAAAAACAAAATCTTATTATTGCAAACGTGGCCTAAGATGGTCTGAGTTGGTTCGGAAAGTTAAAATGACAGACGGAGTTAAGTAAAACTTTCATTTGCAAAAAGCGCAAAAGCCCAATGCGCTTTAAAGGCCTCATGGCGTAGTGACTCGCCTCAATCCGGGTGGCGGAGGATGAATCTCAGCAGCCTCCGCATCTGAGACCATCAACCATCGCATCTGTGGCTTTTTGAGCACGTTGCCATGGAGACAAAGCGTTTAATGAGGCTTCACGCCAAAACTCTTGCAAACCGCTCTGAGACCCAGTGTCGCCCAGGTGTTAAAAGAAACTTTAAGCAATTGGGACACAGATTTGTCACTGTTATTGACAACGCAAGCAGCATCATTGGGAATATGCAAGCTAAAAAAAGAAATTCTCTATGTGACACACACTTATTATGTCTTAAATGAAACATACAGGAAACTTGACTCACAATTGATGTTTATAGAGTTTGATGTTAGCATGTTGCTAAGCTAATGGTAAATAGTTTAATAAAATTAATACATAAATAACATCACGGTTGTGTTGATTACTTCTGAGATGTAATCCGGTATTGATGAAAAATTACATTACGTTGTGTCATTTTATAGATTAAACTTTCTTGTGATCTAATGTGATTACTTTTGGATTACTCATTAAATATTTTGCAACATTTATTCATAATTTGTCAGTGGCTCAGTAAAACAAAAAGTACTTGAAAAGGTAAAACAAAAGGGAAAAATTAACACCAAAATGAAAGTCTTTATTTAAAACGTTAAGAACATTGTTGTTATTTAGGAACATACTGTAATTTAGAAAATGGGGGGGTGGTGTCTCGAAGCCTGTCAACTTGCAGCCCGTCAACTTTGAAAACAAATGTTTACATATGCTTAAATATGTGGGCCCCAGAGCGTATACAAGGCCTCTTCAACATGGCCCTGTAACTATGAGGGCCCCTAGCCCTTTATAAGACTATTTTGCCTTCCTGTTTCCAGTAAAATATTTGGAGCATCAAGCATCACTTTAACCTTATAATGTTGCATGTATTATATTTGATACATGACTTTCTAAAGCCTCTACATCAACATCACGAGGTGTATGAGATGTCTACTGTGTCCTGGTGAAACTTTGCTGTACTGGAAGTAGAAGACCTTGTTATATAATTCTCCGAAATAGCCACCATCATTGCTAGTGCTAGTGTGTACGTTTTGAGAGCTGAAGTTTGAAATTACGAACATTCCAAAACTCGTAAATCGTTTAAACATTCTGTCAATGTAATGTAATATAGGGGAATTTTTGACACTTTGAAAAGGTTAAAATGATTCAATTCAGTTCAATTCAATTTTATTTGTATAGCGCCTTTCACAACACACATCGTTTCAAAGCAGCTTCACAGAACATCAGCATTAACAGACGACAAAAACTGCAACGTCCATAAAGTCGATTAATCATCATTGTGTAATTTAGACAAAATTTGATTTTAATGGTTTAAAAATAATTAAATGATAATTATATTAACTCTTTCCCTTCCAAACACGGAATTTTCCGGGGTTTATGAAAAAAGCTTCCGCCAAACACGGAATTTTCCTGGTATCCGTGTTTTAGGTGGAATACTGGTAAGAAAGACCCACACGCATGTTTTGAAAGAGTACGCAACTCTTTGATCAAAGAAACAGACTGCGATCGTCTTAAACGTAAAGTGGAGTTTTGAGAATGTAGCTCAAAATGTAGATAGAAATGCCTTTTCTCAGCTTTTTGTCCGAAATGTTGTTTTTGACAAAGCCTACCTTTAATGCCTTAATGGCATTAAAAATAACAAATGAAGATAAAATAAAATCGTTTTTTATTTGCCTAAAAGCAGAGGCTCAGATCTTTATTTTGATATATAGCATCTTCATATATTCATGGAATTAAATATTCTGCGGGCCATTAAAGTTTTGCGAAAATCGTCAAAAACCCTGGCGGTGGCTGGCAACTTTTTTTTTAAAACGCTGGCGGGGAAAGAGTTAATAACCCCAGTGAGCAAGCCGTAGGCGACTGTGGCAAGGAACACAAAACTCCATAAGATGTAGATTAATGGAGAAAAATAACCTTGGGAGAAACCAGACTCACTGTGGGGGCCAGTTCCCTCTGGCTAACATTATGAATGTAATGTAAATATTAATTATGTATAGGTAAAATCATGTTTTAAAATTATTAAACTAAGTGTTAAGGTGTCAGTGAGTAAAAATCGATTGTGTTTGAACTGTAAGATTAATGACCAAAGTCTTTGAAGTCCATCTAGATTAATTGTAGAGGTTCACATAGATGCAAGTGTCCCTGTCAATTGGCCGACGAAGGCTTTTCTGGGCAATAGTTAGTCTATGCATTCCATTTCACGATCGTAGTCCATCAATCGACCGCATTTAGTCATCATCATTCAGCGACATGTAGCAGTGGAGTCCAACATGAAGCAGGAATGGTGCTGGATCCAGCCGGTTCTGGTGACCTCAGGATAGGAGTCCCGAGGTTGAGACAGGGAAACAAATAAAAAGATGTAAGCGTAGATGCCATTTCTAGTTCCGGCAGACTCAACTAAAGCAGCCTAAGTGTGGGATAAATTAGGTGTATGCCTGGCTAAATAGATGAGTCTTTAGTCTAGACTTAAACTGAGAGAGTGTGTCTGCATCTCGAACAGTGTTAGGGAGATTATTCCATAGTTTAGGAGCCAAATATGAAAAGGATCTTCCTCCTTTTGTGGATTTTGATATTCTAGGAACTATTAATAGGCCAGAATTTTGCGATCTTAATGAACGTGTTGGAATATAGCGTGTTAGAAGATCACTTAAGTACTGCGGAGCTAGACCATTCAAAGCTTTGTACGTAGATAACAGAATTTTAAAATCAATACGAAATTTAACAGGTAGCCAATGTAGCGATGATAAAATGGGGCTAATATGATCATATTTCTTGGTTCTCGTCAGCACTCTGGCTGCTGCATTTTGAACCAATTGAAGTTTATTTATTGATCTTGCTGGACATCCTCCCAGTAATGCATTACAATAATCTAGTCTTGAGGTCATGAACGCATGAATTAGTTTTTCGGCATCAGCAACCGAGAGCATTTGCCTTAATTTAGCAATATTTCTTAGGTGGAAGAATGCTGTTCTACAAACATTTGTAATTTGATTTTCAAAGGACAGATTTGTATCAAATATAACACCTAAGTTCTTTGCTGTTGAAGATGATGTAACGGTACATCCATCTAGAGTCAAATTATATTTTAGTGGCTTATTTTTAGAGCTTTTTGGTCCAATAATTAGAACCTCTGTTTTGTCAGAATTGAGTAGAAGGAAATTTCTGGCCATCCAATCTTTTATTTCATTGATACACTCTGTTAATTTTGATAATTGTGAAATCTCATCAGGTTTTGAAGAAATATAAAGTTGTGTATCAGTCAGCATAGCAGTGGAAACTTATTCCACGATTCCTGATAATATCTCCCAGGGGAAGCATATACATGGAGAAAAGCAGAGGCCCTAAAACTGATCCCTGTGGCACTCCATATTTTACTTTTGTTTGGTTTGACAATTCCTCATTTACATAGACAAAGTGGTAACGGTCTGCTAAATATGACCTAAACCATGCTAATGCCACTCCACAAATTCCAACATAATTCTCCAACCTATTCAAGAGAATGTCGTGATCTATCGTGTCGAATGCAGCACTAAGATCTAAAAGCACTAGAAGAGAAATGCTGCCGCGATCAGATGATAAGCGCAAGTTATTTGTAACTCTGATAAGTGCAGTCTCTGTACTGTGATGAGGCCTAAATCCAGATTGAAATTCTTCATATATACTATTTTTCTGTAGAAATGAACATATTTGGGAGGATACTACCCTTTCTAGTATTTTTGACATAAACGGGAGATTTGAAATCGGTCTATAATTAGCAAGTTCTCCAGAATCAAGTTGTGGCTTCTTAATTAGCGGTTTGATAATTGCCATTTTAAAGTTTCTTGGGACATGTCCTAAGCATAGCGAGGAGTTAATGATATAAAGAAGAGGCTTTATTCCTAACCAATTTAGCCACTGTACTGAATAAACATCTAGGATTGTTGTGGTTATTTTCTATGAGTTTACTAAAATATGCTGACCTGGCAGCTTTTAGTGCGTGTTTGTAGCTACAGATACTATCCTTCCATGCACCCTGAAATACTTCTAATTTTGTATTTTTCCACATGCGCTCCATTTTCCGAGCTGCTCTCTTGAGAGCATGAGTGTGATCATTGTACCATGGTGCAGGGCTTATTTTTTTATTTTTTTTAATCGAAGTGGGGCGACAACATCAAGGGTGCTAGAGAAGACTGCATTTAAATTTTTTGTTATTTCATCAAGTTCTTCTGGGCTTTGCGGTTTATTGAGTATATGAGATAGATCTGGAAGAGTATTAGTGAAGCTATCTTTAGTGGTCGAAAGAATAGTTCTACCTAAACGATAGCGTGGTGTAGATTGAGTAACAGTAGCTGATCGCAGCATACAAGAGACGAGGCAATGATCCGAGATGTCATCGCTCTGCTGCAGAATTTCTATATTATCAACATCAACTCCATATGAAAGAATTAAATCTAGCGTATGATTATGGCGATGAGTTGGTCCTGTTACATTTTGTCTGACTCCGAGAGAGTTGAGAATATCGATAAATGCTAATCCCAATGTATCATTTTCATTATCTATGTGAATGTTGAAGTCACCAACAATTAAGGCTCTATCTACAGTAACTACAAGATCTGATAGAAAATTTGAAAATTCACTAAGGAAATCTGAATAAGGCCCGGGTGATCTATACACTGTAGCAAGGGTAAAGGACGACAGAGATTTTTTATTTATATTTGTATTTGACGGTGTCACATTAAGCATTATTAGTTCAAAAGACTTACATTTATATCCTGTCCTCTGAGTAACACCAAAAACTTCACTGTAAATTGTAGCAACACCTCCTCCTCGGCCCTTCAGACGAGGCTCATGTTTATAACAATAACCTGGGGGAGTAGATTCATTTAAACTAATATATTCATCCGGTTTAAGCCAGGTTTCAGTCAAACAGAGCGCATCCAATCTATGATCTGTAATCATTTCATTGACAATTAGTGCTTTGGTAGCAAGAGATCTAATGTTTAGTAGCCCTATTTTTATATGATGTTTATTTTTAATTTGTTTGTTTTGTTCAAGTTTGACCTTAATCAAATTTTTTCTAAATGATTTAGTGAGGGTATTGTGTTTGGTAGTTCGGGGAACAGACACAGTCTCTATGAGATATCTAGGTGATACTGTCTCTATGTGTTGTAGTTTATGTGACCTGTGTGACGTCTCATGGCAGCTAGCAGACGTTCGGATTAACCAGTTTGTCTGCTTCCTGACCTGGGCCCCAGTTAGTCAATTAATATCATTAAGTCTATGAGCCAAATTACTAGAGTAAAATGATGCCTTTGCAGGGCTTTGATGGAAGAATAATAATAATTACTATTCTTACTAGTTTTAATTAAGTTACAGTTACTCTCTAAATCCTAAAGTTGTCATTAATAAAAACATTTAAGTGGTCCTAAGTACTTGAAATGTCAAATTTTGGAATCATAACTCAAAAATATACATTATTTAAACTTTGGCATCAAGTACTACTGTAACTCAAAATGATCAAGTACACAATTGCAGATGTGTGGAATACCCATAAGCCCTTGCACTTGAATAAATCATGTATATTTGTTTAAAACAAGGGAACTTACAGGTTTGTAGAAAAATAATAATTTTGTTGTTTAAAAATGTATATAGTTCAAATTCTTATGACTATTGTTGTTGTTTGTTGTAGCTGGTTGATAATTGAGATTTTTGTGAAATCACTATGAGAGTTATTATTGTTTCCTCTGGTGAACTTGGAGCCTGTTAAGATTAAGCCATTCTTAATTAACCGATTGTACTTTACAAAAGTGCAGATTTGTATGCACTAAGGCGTAGAGTCCAGTGTGCCATATGGCTAACATAGAGTCCAGTCATAAATTCCTATACACTGTATAATACATGTTTTAACCCAATTTAAATAATGTCATCGACACAACGATACTTTAATCATGGATTAATTAAGTTTTCTTGTAACTAGTTAACGTTACTTAAAAAATTAAGTTCAGTTAATTACTTGAGCCAAATAAGTATGTTTACTGAGTAAGGTGAACTAATTAGATTTAACTTTGTATTTACTGTAGGAGCCTAATTTATTTGTTAAATTCATCAATATTCAAAGTGTTTGATGAAGTAAAAATATTTCATAGTTTATTATGTCCCCTAAAATATATATATGTTGTATGCATAATTTGTATTATTTACATTGAGTATAACATTATTATGTATAACAAACTTTAAAATGGTACTGTCTCTTTAAGAACAGTGACTGTTAGGGGGCCTAGATAGCTCAGTTGTAAAGATGCTAGTTTGAATCCTAGGGCGTGCTAAGTGACTCCAGCCAGGCCTCCCAAGCAACCAAATTGGCCCGGTTGCTAGGGAGGGTAGAGTCACTTGGAGTAACCTCATCGTGGTTGCTAGAATGTGGTTAGTTCTTGGTGGGGTGCGTGGTGAGTTTGGTGGATGGCGTGAAGCCTCCATAAACACTTTGTCTCCATGGCAACGTGCTCAACAAGCCACAGATGCGATGGTTGACGGTCTCAGATCCGGAGGCTGCTGAGATTCGTCCTCCGCCACCAGGATTGAGGCCAGTCACTACGTGACCACGAGGACTTAAAAGCGCATTGGGCTTTTTGCAAATGAACGTTTTACTTCGTCTTGGATGGAATTTTTGGGATGCATTTCAGCATTGCATTTGCCACGAAGGATACATAGTAAAAGGTGCCTTTCAAGCCAGCATAATGTTTCTGACTATCTTTTGGAGAGATCCAAAAGCCTATTTTAAGCCTATAATGGCTAAAATTGTAGAACAAAACCTAAAAACCTTGATTATCTCCATTCTTAATATTTTTTACAGCTCCCCAAGCTTGCTTTTCTTTGATTTAGATTCCATAATATTTTCAGAGAAAAGAGATTTTGCTTCCCTGATATCAATAACATAATCCATTTCATGTCCGTTACAAACCAAATGTTTGAGAAATATGGGTGACTATCAACAATTCTGATCAATATAATCAAACATTCTGCCTCGCTGATTTTCAGTTAACTGAGATTGAAACAAAGAAATGTCCATATTACAGCCGTCCTGCTGAATTCATTTGGCATCGAGCACATCCATATTTTCTGAAAGGTTGGATCAATCCGCTGTGCGATTGAGCCGATAGCCTCTCAATGCTTTGGAGAGGACCGAAGTCAGTCTGGATGCCCTGCTGAAGAATCCAATACAGCGCACAGATCAAGCACAAATGCTTCACTACAACTACAAAGTCGTATCGAGCCATGCGGGAGGCGAGAACTGTGTACATAAATGACTTTTATCATTAAGAACGGCCCATTGATTATTGTTGTGCTGTTTAAAGGTGAGCAGTTCTAGCTTAGAGAATAGCAGTGGAGCGAATGCACACACACACCCACACACAAACACACACACATAAACAAGCATATTTCTTTTCTGATGGGCGATTTACATTTTGGAAAGTGCACAAATTCCGCTGGGAGTGTGTATCATTTTCACTCAATGCTGACCTTGAACTTTCATTGTACCAAAGAAAGGCAAAACGATCCACGGGCGCCACTTTCATGGGCGAGAGAGAGAGGGACAGAGAGAGAAATGTCAGACAATATGAAACCTGGATTTTTCTTAGAACTTCTGCTCAAACTAATTTAAGGCACCTCTAATTTAAATGACAACAAAAAGACTCGAAAGCATGACATCGACTGTCCAGTTCAGCCACAAATGAAAATTCTGTCAATATTTATCCACTCTCATTTTGTTCCATATCAAGCTGCATGATTACTTTCTTCAGTGGGACACAAAAGAGGCGTGTTTGGAGAATGTTCTAGCCGTTCTTCACATAGTGAAAGGGAAAGGTGAATGAGGATAGATCTTCTATCCAAAGACTTTTCAATCTACAGTATTATGGTACTTGGCAACCCCATTCCACATTCACTTTCATTATTTAATTGGGTTTGGAACAACATGAAGGTGATTAAATGATTACAATTTTTAGGTGAACTGTTCCTTTAATACTATATCTGACGTGTAACTGGTAGGTGTACACATGAAAACAAGCTTTCATGTTCTACCCCGCTCTCTATCTGCCTTGTTTCTTTCAATTTCTCTTAAACACACACACTTTCCCTCCAGCTAACACTTCTCTTAGGCCGCTAAAAATTTGTATCTTTTGTCAAAAAAAGCCTTTGTCAGCACAGAGCGTGCAGCAAGCTGGCAGAATCTCTCTCGATTTGCCTGAGCTGACTGGAATCCAGACAACAGAACCTAAGCACATCTTAAGTGTGAGAGCTAGCAAAACTTCTGACAGATATCTGCCTATTTTTCTGCTAGAAAAACAAACAAACAACAACAATAAAACCCTCCGTGTGCTCCAGCCCTCTTGTCCACTATCACTCCTTCGTTAGCACCACATTGACTGAAAGCACTAAATAAACACCTGCTGTTCACAAAGAGAAACAGAAGACTGTTACAGCGGGCATCAAATGTGGGACTATAAAATGCATGAGAACAAACAAACACATTCGTTTGACAAATTGCATTACAGATCTGAGCAGAAACCCCAGAGAAACATGGTACTGCTCAGATGTTGCTCTTTTAACGCGCCGGAGACTTTATGGACCTCTCAGAGATGTTTAATTTAAGTATTAACTTAAAATAACGTCTCAGCTGTTTCTCCTAAAATTGCTTAAGATAAATAAAAATAGACATATATGAAACAATAGTTGATTAACAGTAAATGTTTAATAAAAACGTTTTGATTTATTTGTATTTTTTGGTAACACTTTATTTTAATGGTCCATAATAATGCACTAGTTAAGCATGAACAAGACAGTAATTAATAATTAACTTATAGTTATAGTTTAACTTATATATACTTTTCAACAAGTTGAATGTCTTATTTCTGTATAAAATTAATGTAATTAATGTTAAGTTTCAAAGAACACTTTTGAATTTGATTATGTAATATTAAGTCAGTAATTAAAGCTAATTACAGTAGTGTTGGCCTTTCAAATCCGTTACTAATGAAATTATTTTTTATGCACGTTTCAATTAAAATTCAACAGATTTATTTGGTTTACTGAAAATACTTTAAACACATGAAAAAAGGTCAAAAATATTACCAAACGAATCAAATATTTTCATTTCATTGAATGAAATTGGTTCATTTGTAGAAGTTCATTAATGCAGTTCATGAGTAACAATTTAGTTACACCAGTACTAATAATTACTGTCTTAATACAGTTCAATAAATGAATAAAATACCACCTAATAAGTGCAAAAAAATCCAAAAACTTGAGTAGGTAAAAATGTAACTAGAACAGGGGGTTCTAGTTACTTTTAATACAAATCTATAACAATTTATTCATAAAACCAATACTAATTAGTCATAATTATATGTCTTTTTTTTTATTTAATCCCCTTATCTCCTAATTTGGCATGCCCAATTCCCACTACTTAGTAGGTCCTCATGGTGGCGCGGCTACTCACATCAATCCGGGTGGTGGAGGACAAGTCTCAGTTGCATCCAATTCTGAGACTCTCAATCTGAGCATCTTACAATGTGGCTCGTTGTGCACGACCCCGCAGAGACTCACAGCATGTGGAGACTCATGCTACTCTCCGCGATCCATGCACAATTTACCACAGGCCCCATTGAGAGCGAGAACCACTAATCACGACCACAAGGGAGTTACCCCATGTGACTTTATCCTCCCTAGCAACCGGGCCAATTTGGTTGCATAGGAGACCTGGCTGGAGTCACTCAGCACACCCTGGATTCAAACTCGCGACTCCAGGGGTGGTAGTCAGCATCAGTTATCAGTTATCAGCATCAGAGCTACCCAGGACCCCTTCATAATTATATGTCTTAATATATTTAAACAAACTTGAATGACACCCAAATAAATAATGCAAATATATAAGTAAATAAATAAATAATTAAGTTTAATAGTCACTTTAGATAATTTTTTGTAAGGTTTTAGTAATTTATTAGGAACAATAAGGCCTAATTAGCCATAATTACTGGCTGAATGTTGTTTATTAAACTTGATTTATGATGGATCTCTTAAATTGAGCATTAATTACAATACTTTCAACCTTCAAGAATACCACAGTATAACCTTTTTGCATGCCCCCCCAAAAAAAAAAAAAAACATGACATGAGAGTTTTATGTGTAAAATGGGAACAGAGAATATGAAAAAAATAAATGGACAGTTGAAGTCAGGTGAGTTACATGGGTGACATGGAAGAACAAAACGGAAAAAAATACAAGAGAAAGAAAGAGAAATGTAGTCATAGAGAGACTGCAGGCAGGAAGGATGGAGGGAAAAGAGAGTGCGAGGAAGAAAAAGAGAGAGAGAGAGCGTGTGTGTGAGAGAGAGAGTGTGTAACAGTAAAAAACAAAACTGCCCCCCTGCACAAAACTACAGTGGTGAAAAACAAGCACAGCAGACTCATATAGATAATGGTAGATGGCACATTAAGGCGAGCTAAATGAGCAGGAGCAGCCCGAGCCCGAGTGCAGACAGCAACCCCATTTAAAAAACACCATCCAGTGCCTGCCTGCATAAATTATTGACGATAATTATCACAGGGTGGGTTACTGTGTGCGATAACAATCCATTCTGAACCACAACAGAGAAGAGGGCTTTGAACTGAAATGTCAGAACACTGTTTTTGATGCTGTGTGAGTTCAATCTGTAGACTTTCAGCTTACATTTCGAACTAGGGGACCAATTCAAAATCACCCACTGGACTAAAGAGTGTATTGACAGACCGACAGACAGACAGACAGACAGACAGACAGACAGACAGACAGACAGACAGACAGACAGATAGATAGATAGATAGATAGATAGATAGATAGATAGATAGATAGATAGACCGATAGTTGGCTGGACAAACAGAACGATAGATAGATAGATAGATAGATAGATAGATAGATAGATAGATAGATAGATAGATAGATAGATAGATAGATAGATAGTTGGATGGACAAACAGATAGATAGATAGATAGATAGATAGATAGATAGATAGATAGATAGATAGACAGATGATAGATAGATATATGATAGATAGATAGATAGATAGATAGATAGATAGATAGATAGATAGATAGATAGATAGATAGATAGTTGGATGGACAAACAGATAGATAGATAGATAGATAGATAGATAGATAGATAGATAGATAGATAGATAGATAGATAGATAGTTAGTTGGATGGACAAACAGATAGATAGATAGATAGATAGATAGATAGATAGATAGATAGATAGATAGATAGATAGATAGATAGTTGGATGGACAAACAGATAGATAGATAGATAGATAGATAGATAGATAGATAGATCGATAGCTAGATAGATAGATGATAGATAGATAGATAGATAGATAGATAGATAGATAGATAGATAGATAGATAGATAGTTGGATGGACAAACAGATAGATAGATAGATAGATAGATAGATAGATAGATCGATAGCTAGATAGATAGATGATAGATAGATAGATAGATAGATAGATAGATAGATAGTTGGATGGACAAACAGATAGATAGATAGATAGATAGATAGATAGATAGATAGATCGATAGCTAGATAGATAGATGATAGATAGATAGATAGATAGATAGATAGATAGATAGATAGATAGATAGATAGATAGATAGATAGATAGATAGTTGGATGGACAAACAGATAGATAGATAGATAGATAGATAGATAGATAGATAGATAGATAGATAGATAGATAGATAGATAGATAGATAGTTGGATGGACAAACAGATAGATAGATAGATAGATAGATAGATAGATAGATAGATAGATAGATAGATAGATAGATAGATAGATAGTTGGATGGATAGATAGATAGATAGATAGATAGATAGATAGATAGATAGATAGATAGATAGATAGATAGTTGGATGGACAAACAGATAGATAGATAGATAGATAGATAGATAGATAGATAGATAGATAGATAGATAGATAGATAGTTGGATGGATAGATAGATAGATAGATAGATAGATAGATAGACAGATAGTTGGATGGACAAACAGATAGATAGATAGATAGATAGATAGATAGATAGATAGATAGATAGATAGATAGATAGATAGATAGATAGATAGTTGGATGGATAGATAGATAGATAGATAGATAGATAGATAGATAGATAGATAGATAGATAGATAGATAGATAGATAGTTGGATGGACAAACAGATAGAGAGATAGATAGATAGATAGATAGATAGACAGATAGTTGGATGGACAAACAGATAGATAGATAGATAGATAGATAGATAGATAGATAGATAGATAGATAGATAGATAGATAGATAGATAGATAGATAGATAGATAGATAGATAGATAGTTGGATGGACAAACAGATAGATAGATAGATAGATAGATAGATAGATAGATAGATAGATAGATAGATAGATAGATAGATAGATAGTTGGATGGACAAACAGATAGATAGATAGATAGATAGATAGATAGATAGATAGATAGATAGATAGATAGATAGATAGATAGATAGACAGATAGTTGGATGGACAAACAGATAGATAGATAGATAGATAGATAGATAGATAGATAGATAGATAGATGATAGATAGATAGATAGATAGATAGATAGATAAATAGATAGATAGATAAATAGATAGATAGATAGTTGGATGGACAAACAGATAGACATCCATCACTCCAACACCTTATCCTTGAGTAATTGTCATAAATTGCTAATTTGGTACTAGAAAATCACTTGCCATTATATCAAACACAGCTGAAAGATATTTGGTTCATTAAATGAAGCTTAACGTTGTCTTTGTGTTTGTTTTTGAGTTGCCACAGTATGCAATAGACTGGCATGTCTAATGGTCAATATTAGGTCAAAAAAAAATAATTCTAATTGTAACAGTCATTTTTAAAGTTATTACAGTAATGTCCTGACTATACATTGTGATCAGTTGAATGCAGCTTTGGTGAATAAAAGTACCAATCTTTCCATAAGAGCAAAATCTGTACATTATTCCAAACTTTTGGCCGCCAGTGTAGATAGATAGATATATAGTAGACAGCCAGAGAGACAGACAGCTATATATATATATATATATATATATATATATATATATATATATATATATATATATAGATAGATAGATAGATAGATAGATAGATAGATAGATAGATATTACAAAACAGTATGTATTTATTATGTATACATCTTCTTATAAATAATTATCTTTTATCCATTTAAGACCAGTGTGAATGTGAAATGACTGACTTTTCCACTGTACTTCAGTTTGTTTGTTTTGTGTATGTGTCTATGTGGTGGGGGGTGACTTGAGGTCTCTGGCCGCAGGGCATTAGAAGGCCACGTATCATTAAGTCCAGGGCAGCGTTGGGCTGGTGACGGGGGCGGGGGCGGTCAGGTGCCAAGAGTATGTATTGATCAGGCTGGCTCTCCTGTCACACGCACAGTAAGGACAGCTTGCTGATCTGAGACAGCACACACACACACACACACAGACACACACACACACACACACACTGATTGGCCTGTACACACTGTCAGAGGCTGGAAAACTCTCCTGCTTCACAGACTAAAAAAAGGCCCAGCTGATAAGAGCCCTTCAGAGGAGCAGCTGTCAGGAGTGATGTGCACACAACTGACAGATGCTTGTTATGTTTTCTCTGTCTCTCACATTTGCAGGGATTTTTCTTCATGTGGTACCTCTGTTTCTTGACCTTGTGGACTAGTTTCCATGGTGTTGATGATATACAGTGAGAATGAACTTTACAGCAGGGCTATATTCAACAAACAAAAAAATAGAATGGTTAAAAAAATGTCACATTCTATTGTGTTTGATTATGGAGAGCAGATTCTAAAGAGTATCTCAGAAAACTGGTCGGTAAACAGACAGACAGTATTTTCTTATTGTCAAATCCTACTTTTATTCTCTTTTCAGATGTGGTTGTACAGCACATTGATCAGCTATCATTGTTTTTAATTGTGCTTTATAAATAAACTGACATTGAACCAAAGATGATGATTTAGAACGATATTTTAGGATTGAACACCCCTACATAAGAACAATAATTTTAGGTACACTAATCACACTGTGAATTCAGCGACATAAGGTTAACTCTGCTTGTGAAATCGGTCTGTTTAGCTACAATCACTGCCCCCAGTGGTCGAAGCTGGAAGTTTTGTTGATCGAACTGGTATATGAGAGCTCCAAGTTCCAGGTGAAATGTGTGTGAGTGCCGCCAAATGTGAGTGCCACCAAAAATGAGTTGCAGATGATGTAATACAGTCAACAGGAATGCATATTTTATTATCTCCACCCTCTAACTTAAACCCCAACCATAAACCTAAGGGATTATAAATAGAATTTTAATTCAACCTCCAAATCACACTCGCCATCGTTTATGTGAATGAGATTACTTTCCTTATGAAGAGGATCTGAGACAGTATATATGGAGCAATGGTCTCATGTGAGGCAATCAGAGTAAATGCTAGTTCACACCAAATTTGAACTTTTGGAATGTAAAAACAAAACAAAACAAAACATGGTATGACAAGATTTTAACCCTAAAAAGCCAAATGTATCATATTTGATACATGATTTTCTAAAGCCTCTTGTGGCAACATTATGATTACTTTGCTGAAAAACCAGTTGTGTTCAGTGTACTCATTGTCAACCGCCTAATAGAGAAAGTTTACATGTTCTTCAAGAACATATACATTACATTTATTCATTTAGCAGACGCTTCTATCCAAAGTGATTTACAAGTGAGGAACATAGCAAGCAATTTGTCATACAACGTTCAATATTATCTGCAGTATCGCACTGCCAAGTTCTCAGAGTAGCTGGAGTTGTATAGAAGCTAGCACAGGAAAAAGAGACAGACAAGTAAAGGCTTTATTTTTATTAATAAATAGTACGTGCAGTTTGTGTGGATAGGTTAAGTGCTCGTGAAATAGATGCGTTTTTTAGCTGGTTCTTGAATGTTGAGATAGATTCAGCAGATCGTGTGGACGTTGTAAGCTCATTCCACCATAGAGGAACAGATAAAGTGAATGATCTTGAAATGGACTCTGTGTCTCTTTGCGATGAGACCACCAAGTGCCGCCCGTTCATTGACCGCAGAGAGCGAGTGGGGACTTGAAGTAAGAGGGTGCTGTCCCATTGGCTGTCCTGATGGCTAGATTCAAAGCCTTACATTTGATAAAGGCAGCTACAGGTAGCCAGTGGAGTGAAATGAAGAGGGGGTTATGTAAGCCCTATTTGGTTTATTGAAGACCAGATTCCAGTTTTGTGTTCTGAAGCATCTGCATCAGATTAATTGTGCTTCCTGGAAGGCGTTCCCAACAAAGCGTTACAGTAGTCCAGTCTTGAAATGACCACAGCTTGGACCAAGCTGTCCAGCATATTCAGAAAGGAAAGGGCTGATTTACCTGATGTTGTAAAGCATGAACCTGCAAGACTGGGTGGTTGATGAATTGTGCGCAGTGAAGTTAAGATGGTCATCAACCACCACTCCCAGGTTCCAGGCTGCCCTGGTTGGCTTTAGTGCAGTTGAACAAGTAGTATGAATAATGGGGTTGTGGTCAACAGACATGTTGGCTGTGATAACAAGGAGTTCTGTCATGGCAAGGTTGAGTTGAAGGTGGTGTTCCTTCTTCCAGTCCGAGATCTCTGAGAGGCAGGTAGAGATACAAGCTGAGATGGTGGAGTCATCAGGCTGAAACAGATAAAACTGCGTAATCATCTGCATAGCAGTGATAGGAAAAGCCATGTGCCTAAATGATCAGTCCGAGTGATGTAGTGTAGACCAAGAAGAGGAGAGATCCAAGCACTAACCCTTGAGGAACACCAGTGGTTAGCTGGTGTGACTTGGACACCTCTTCTCTCCAGGAGACCTTGAAAGATCTGCCTGTGAGGTATGACTCTACCCATCCAAGAGCAGTTCCTGTGATGTCCAGGTGGACAGGAAGATATTGTGGTTCAATGTGTCAAAAGCAGCAAACAGGTCAAGGAGGATAAAAACACGATTTGGAGTAGAAGATCTTGTAATATCATTTCCAAAGTCTTTGGAAGTCTTTGCTGATTTTAATAATGTAAAAGTAATATTAATGTTTCCTTTTGCATTGGCAGAAAATGACTTTTGAGTGGGCCACAATAAAAATGGGTGTGCATATAAATACATACACTATATATATACTGTATGAGGGCTGACCATCTTACACATTATATTTTCTTGAAAGAGAAAACTCCAATTAACACTAATGTCTCCTATTGCACCCCTTGTGGCAATGAAGCTTGCGTAGCTAGAAGCATCTGTGTTCACATACTTGTGTAGAGTATGTTTCGAGCCAAATAGTTTGTGTACTTTAGTCACTTCAAATGTGGTGTGAACAGGCCTCATTAGTTAGAGATGTTCCACACATTCAGTGCTTGTTCATAGTGCAGA
Source organism: Xyrauchen texanus (assembly GCF_025860055.1). Lineage (NCBI taxonomy): Eukaryota > Metazoa > Chordata > Actinopteri > Cypriniformes > Catostomidae > Xyrauchen > Xyrauchen texanus. The sequence continues at coordinate 46,136,733 of NC_068282.1, read as the reverse complement.
TGCGGTAAACATATAACATTAAACATTAAAAACAAAGAGCCCTTTTTGGTTCAGTTCTACCACGTAAATCATCCATATCATTTAAACATGCCAGCCTACAGCCTCTCACATACTGTACACACACACACACACACACACACACACACACACACACACACACACACACACACACACACACACACACACACATGTTGTGTTTCCATGTTTTATGGGGACTTTCCATAGACATAATGGTTTTTATACTGTACAAACTTTATATTCTATCCCCTAAACCTAACCCTACCCCTAAACCTAACCCTCACAGAAAACTTTCTGCATTTTTACATTTTCAAAAAACATAATTTAGTATGATTTATAAGCTGTTTTCCTCATGGGGACCGACAAAATGTCCCCACAAGGTCAAAAATTTCGGGTTTTACTATCCTTATGGGGACATTTGGTCCCCACAAAGTGATAAATACACGCTCACACACACACACACACAAACACACTATACTTGACATGTGTCTATTTCTCTCCCTGCAAAAGCAGTTGTGACATCGATGCGAAGGGGAACAGATTATGATGCGTGTTGAACTGGTATGAGTGTCACATTGGGCTGTTTAAGAATTCAGATGAGTTTGGAAAGAAATGCTCCCATGCTCAATTACACAGAGGCGAGAGTGTGTGTTACAACAATTCACTTCTACATCATTTAGAGCAATCAGAACAGACGTCACTCTGGAGGCAGACAATACAACAAGTGTGAAATATAACTCTATTTAAGAGACGTAGTGGTTAGGTTGTAGGAACATGAGAAAACTGGCAATATCAGGGAATTTTAGTCATAGAACTAAATACAATCTTAAAAGTCAAAATAATTTCTATTATGAATAAAGATGGGAATCATAAGGAATTTAACAATTCTGGTTCCTTAACGATTATGTTACTGTTATTGTTTTTTTTATGTAACCTGTTCTGAATAAGAAACATAAAATGGGCCAAATATGGCTCTTTTGTACAGTAAAACTTGAATTTTTTGAGTAAATCATTCTAAACCGGTTCACAAATTGGTTAAAATTGTATTTATTTATAATTTTTTAAGTTTGTTGAAACAGTACTGCCAGTGCAATCAAATAATGTCGATTTTGCATTACATTTACATTTTACATTACATAGATATTTAATATATATATATATATATATACTTTCAAAAGCTGTTTAACTATTTTAAATCATGAGTAGTTTGCATTTTCCCCAACACTGCTGCATACTGCAAAAAAGTACAAGTATTATGTTAGTATGTCATTCCCATGATTATCTCACCCCATTATCAGTTGACCTCAAGGTGATGTCATGCACCACTGACCAATATGCATCTAATTGCTGGGAACAATTTCATTTCCACATGCCATGTTTCTATCCTCTTGGACAATCCCCACTCATGTAAATCTCTTCCGCTCTCTCAGAGCGAGAAAGAGAACCCATCTGGGCCGGGGCAGCTCTTATTTACAGCATAAGCGTGCTGTCATTTCCGTGCAAGCACATCTCCTGCAAACACCCTCACCAAATTGATTGTGGAGCTTTGGTGCTTGGAGGGTCAGGGCACGGCAAGGGGGGTCCATAATTGAGAGCAGAATTAGCAGAGCCTTAAATACGCCCGGCTGATATATCATTACCCATAAACTTGACCCCTGGTGACCGCTCCCGTCTCCCCTGAGGTCTGTTCTCCAGCGGGGCCCTGAGAGGCAGACGGCTCCTGAACATGAGCATGAGCAGGCACAGAGCGTGGCGACACGGCCCTGCTTGAGTGATTTCATAAAGATCTCATCATCTATTCATCACATAGATCAAACAGCACGGCCTTCTCCAATTATCAGGCAAGGCAATCGGGGAAGCCATGAAGACGATAGCCAGCTAGATATTACAATTTACAGATTCAAAAAACACTCACATACACATAATATTACACCATCCTATTTAAGAAACTATTCCCTTATCACAATTAAGCAGTGCAAAGTTCGAGAAAGAATGTTAAATTGCATTATTTTTTATTGCTAAGTCACAAATATATTTCCTTCCTAGCTTCAAGTAAAATTTAAAAGGGACACACGCATTCACCAAAGGCGTAGTCAAAAGATACTATCTAATCCTTAAATGATTAAGTGATAATTTCCCCACACTTCATCAAAAGATATAATTTTCACATTGTTTTTATTCGGGTCGATTTCCCTCCAGTCCCTCCCTACTTGTGCCTGAGTGACATGCTGATCTAAAGGTCTTCATACCATCAACTCACAATTCAAATTGCTCATTGTTGCCAATAATTAAAGTGAATCTGATTAAAACCGTCACCTCAAATATGAGCGAATGGGCCGCATTTGGATTTGACGCATGACTATCCTGAAGTATCAAACCAATTTCCGTCCCTCAAACTTCCAAGAACAAGCAAACACTGTAAAGGGCTTTTTGCTGAAATCATTACAGCAGAAGTCACGCAGACAGGTAACAATAATGGAGTCGCCATTGAGGGTGTAATTTAAAAACAGTACAGAAGACAAATGATTTTTTAATATCCAGTCCAAATGCAGACCTAAAACAATTACGCTCAGCATGCTCCGTGTCACTTAAGTGAATGAAGAAGAAATAAATAGCTGCTATGAGATGTTTGATACACTGCTGCACATAATAACATTTCTGGATTTCCACAAAGTGGATGGGAATGAAATTAGAAGGTCTCTGGTGTCCCTAATGAAATGTTCAGGGAGCTGACTCATATGGTTATGGATTATAGCATCGCACGAACATGATAATATGCTCCTCAAACTTATAGATGACAATCAATGAGAAAAACAATAGAAAAGCATTAACTTGCAGACAAAGGAAATGCGGGATGGATTCCAGAAACATCCTTATTTTTATCATATTATTCTGAAAACTTAATTACAAATGTTTGTGATATCTGATAGTGTAATGTTTAATGTGTTTGTAAGTGTAACATTGTTGGATTGTTTATGTCAAGTCCAGTCAAGTCAAGTTATAGTCAAGTTCATGTCTATGTTTTGTTCACGTTTGTAGTTAGGGATTTTAGAATTTCATGTTTGATAATAAAACTGCTCTTGGTTTCATCACACGTCATCGTCTTTTTGTCTACCTGTTGCCAGCCATCGTTACAGAATTCCTGACTGACCAAAATCACCAGGGGAATCGATCCCTGGAAAAGTAACGCCTCAGCCTGCTCCATGCCATGTCACAGCAACGCCTCAGCCTGCTCCATGCCATGTCACAGCAACGCCTCAGCCTGCTCCATGCCATGACACAGCAACGCCTCAGCCTGCTCCATGCCACATCACAGCAACACCTCAGTCTGCTCCATCCCACGTCACAGCCACACCTCAGCCTCCTCCATGCCACCTCTGGCCAACGAATCAGCGTTGCAGGCCTCTCATTGCAGCGTTCCAGATAGCCATCTCTCACTGGGCTATTTGAGCTGGAATTGGTTCCCACACTTGTGCCCACATTTAGTTCTCCTGATTAGGCAAGGGGAACTTTCGACCCTCCAACCCCACCTAGACCCTCCAAGCCCTGGAATCCGCCTTGATCCTTCGATCCCTCAGTCCCAACTTGGCCATGTTGGACATGTTCCTTAAGCTCCACCGTGGTCCTTCAGCCAATTGGCTTCTCTGGGGTCCCTCGTTCCTCCAGCTCTGCCTTGGTCATTCGGCCACCTGGCTCCGCCTGGCCTCTTCTATCCTCCAGCTTTGCTTCATCACTCCGAGTCTGCAGCTTCACCAAGGACCTCCTTCCCTACGGCTTCACCTTGGTCCTCAGTCCCACCGGTTCCGCCTCTGTCTTCCGATCCCCCAGCTCCACTTCGGTCCTCCGAGCCTACACCACTACCTCGGTCCTCTGAACCTCCGGCTCCACCATGTTCCATCGAGCCTTCGGCTACTCTCCGGGTACAAAGTTCCCTGGTGTTGCCCTTCTAGTATCTCAAGGCTCCACCCCTCAAGTCTCTCATGGTTCTACCTTCCACTGGCGTTGCCTTGATCCCATTGCCAAACAACGCCTTTAGACCCCCCAGCTCCCTTCAGAACTTTTTGATTATGTCATGTTTCATGTGTTTGTAAGTGTAACATTGTTGGATTGTTTATGTCAAGTCAAGTCAAGTTATAGTCAAGTTATAGTTAAGTTCATGTCTATATTTTGTTCACGTTTGTAGTTAGGGTTTTTGGAATTTCACATTTGATAATAAAACTGCACTTGGGTTCATCACACGTCATTGTCTTTTTGTCTACCTGTTGCCTGCCATCGTTACAGATAGATGATCAGCTTCAAACATAAAAGAAGCACAGAATCTTTCACAATCCAGCCTCTAGATTTATACCTTTAAATTTAAAGAATAGTTTTTTATAAGGTATATACCAAAATCATACGTAACTCATCATGTTCGGTCTCAACACATGTAATATGGCATATGGAGTAAATTACGTCAAAATTATACCTCAGCACACTTCTTCTGATTCTGAATGCACACTTCAATAAAATTACAATAAAAAGGAGTATGCGGGAACCGGCAGAACAATCAACATAAATTTAATTACAGAAATTTACTTAAACAAACATAAACACACATAGATGCGCGTGCACACCCAGTGGCCGCGTGTGTCTCTCTCTCTCAAACTGGCATCTCCGGCCATCCTTAATCTCTCTCTCTCTCTCTCCCTCTGATTAGGTGACTCAGTGCTGGCTGTGCACCCTCATGGCCCGGTCAGCCCCACCTCCTCGTCACACTCCTCCCCTGCCATCCGGACTGGCCTACCCCCCCCATCTCTGGAGGCGAGACGCTGCCCTTCATGCTCTTCTGCCAGCCGATGGTCCACCCTGCCTACTGGGAACCTGGGGAGAGATGAGGGGAGGGAGAGGGTAGAGAGAAAGTGTAAGCGGGAGGTACAGAGACAGAGACAGAAAGAGTGAAGAGAGAGAGTGAAAAACCCCGGACACACCATCGCCTGGTCCACAGCCACAACTCTGCCCACTGGCGGACGACAGCCGCTCCTCCCTGGGCAGAAGGCAGTGAGACCTCTGAACGGAACGGATCCTCCCCTTCCTGGCGGTTGGCAGCAGTTCCTCTGACTCCCAGCGGTCGGCAGCGATGACTCCTTCCCCCAGAGGATGGACGTGGCTCATCCCCTGGCAGACGGCAGTGGCGAGGACTCCACGACAGTGCATCCCTCCTCCTTCCCGGGTTTTGGCACCAATGTAACGGGTGAAGGATGGGTATGGAGGAGGTGGGAACCGGCAGAATAGTCAACATAACCTTACTTAAAGTAACTTAAACAAATATAAACACACACATACACAGCAGCCACGTATGTGTGTCTCTCTCTCTCTCTCTCGAACTGGTGTCCCGCCCACTCCTTATCTCTCTCCCGCTGATTAATCAACTCAGCGCCAGGCGTATAACCACTTCATTTTTTTTTTACATTATTCAACTCGTTCAACTCATTATTCATAACATAATTAATAATTTAATTATCAACATGCCATTTGCATGTTTCCACAGTACTTAAAATAAATGCTTGATAATAATATAATAATAATAGTTTAAAATCACACTAAGTTTCAAGTAGTAAATAGGTTTGCCAAAGAAATGTTTCAAATCACATACACCTACGCTACTGTCGCATTGCAAAATAAGATCGCAAAATGTAAACATGGGAAACATAACATTTTATTCAGTGTACACAGTCCCAAGGCTTTTTGACATACAATTTTTTCATCACCTACCCTTATCTTTTGATTTCCAAACTATTTTTATGTCTGACTTGTCAAGACCAAGTTATTTGATGGCCAATTTGTTTGAAATGACACACTGTTAAACACCCATCTGTCACACTGCTGGCATGCACTAATACTAAATTAACTTTGGTCTGGCACTATGTTTACGGGCAGATTCATTTCTGCCCAATGCGTCTCAATGAGGGCTTGTTACAGTACAATATTCCACCACAGATTTCTATTGGAAAATATAAGCGGCACTGTGGAGTTCAGGAGGGCAGCAGACTCTCTGCCCCACATGCCGTTTATCAATTTCAAACACAGTGCAATAGAGGTTTTGGCTACATTAAGACTTAAAAATAGAATAAAAACTTTAAAAATGTCTGATTTTAAAAACAAATGCCAGAATTTTTAACACATTAACATGTTAACAAATTACATTATTAGCAGTTTATACTAGTGTGGATCTATGTTTTCAAGTGGATAAACACATTTAGGTAGTAAATAATGACAGAAGTTTCAACTTTCCCTTAATAATCATATTTTTTTTTTGAAAAAACAAACAAACAAAACAAAACTGGTATCCCTTCAAAGAAAAGAACTGAGCACACTTTCACAGTTCACAACTCTTTGTTTCTATTATGGCCTTAACATGTAATTCCCCACTGGCTGTGACCAGATGTACCATGGAAGATGGTTGTCAATGCTGACATATAATACAGCAGCAACACAATAAGGCCAATAAAGACAGTTCCCTAGGGGCCCAAAATTAAAGCACCATTCCACACACAACGGTCACAATACAAGTGACAGAGAAGCACAGACAAATGAAACCAACATGACATCCTACTGACTGAGAGGAAGTTAAAAAAATGATGCTTCAATATTAATGGGCCGAAATGTTCAGCTTGTATTTAATGAACATTTAAAGGAGATGCTTATGCTGTTGGAAACACTCCATCTTGGTGCGCACTCAGAAAAACACGCTACGTCTCTAATTCCATTGTCACCCTGGCTCGGTTTTGTGGGGTTCATTAGGGGGTGAGAGGGAGGGGTCAGATTATCTGTGAATAATGTTGGGGGCGTAAGTGTGTGAGTCAGAGAGAGGAGGTGGAGAGAGAACTCCTGGCAGCTTCATACATTTTTTATTTGCCACTCAAACAAATGAAACACCCGCCACCCAGAACAAGGGGGGACCCTCTGACACTTCAAAGAGATCCCCTATGGGTGGTTCTTCTCTTGAAGAGGGCCAGCTCCCGGTCCCAACCCCACCCCCCTTCTCTGCTGGGGGGCAGCCCGGGTCTCATTAACCCTTAAACAGGCCTGGCGTGCGACACACTCCTCACGCCTAATTACCCCTGAACTTTTGGCAGGGCTTCCATCCTCGTACCCCGCCTTAAGATGGAAAGAGGGAGGGTGAAGTACTTCCAAACATGTGCCTTAATTGAAAAAACAGATCACACCTCTTTGCTCTAATTAGCCAGAGAGAAACAGCCCACACCAATGTAGTAGAATGGTGATGAGAGCAAAAGGTGGGTTTTGTGTCATGGAGAGGCAAAATAAAGAACTTAAAGGAACGTTCCGTGTTCAATACAAGTTCATTTAATCGAGCATTTATTGCATAATGTTGATTTGCCTGTTTAGGGGCCGGATGTGCGGAATCACAACCGGGCCCCACCATCCACCCTGTCACAAGTTGTAATCTTACATTTACATTTATGCATTTGGCAGACGCTTTTTATCCAAAGCGACTTACAGAGCCATTATTACAGGGACAATCCCCCCGGAGCAACCTGGAGTTAAGTGCCTTGCTCAAGGACACAATGGTGGTGGCTGTGGGGATAGAACCCGTGACCTTCTGATTACAAGTTTACCAGTTATGTGCTTTAGACCACTACACCATTTTATTATTTATATTGGTAATACTTTTTAAAATAATTTATATTAATGTTTATGGAATGGTCACAATGGCCATTTACTTGTAAGTGGAATGTATACAGAATCTTATTTGGAATATTTTATGTTTGTGGACTCATATTTTGATAGTATTGTGTTTTCTGTTTCTCTTGTTCCTGTTTCAGGTGTATCTAGTTTGTCATTAGTTTCTTGTGTGAGTTCCATTCCTACTTGATAGCTCAGATCTCCAAACATAAATGCATTCCATTGCCAGATGCTGGAAGATGGCATATGCTAAACACCTTCGATTCCCTCTATATATTAGGGAATCACATTGCTGTTTCAGTGAGCTAACACGGCAACCTCCACCACCCCACCACCACCATTTGAGTCCCGTCCTGCGCAGGGGTAGGCTCCTCGCCCCTGCCTCCTATCTCCGGCAAGATATGACGGTTCCGAGTACAACTTCTTTGGACTGCCAGACGGGGCCTACGCCAAAGAGAGACATTACTTATCTGTTTTATATTCATCAAATAAATGTCATCTTAAATTTGAACGATTCATACAGAAAATTGAATTCAATATGAATTTCTTTTAAATTAATTCAATTTTATTTTTACTTCCTTAAATTCAAATTCAGATGAAACATTTGGGAATTAAATTGGAATTTAAAAAACATTCTCAAATCAGTACTGAATAGCGCACAACCCTGGCGTAAAAAGACATTAAACAAGTGTGTATGTGTGTGTGTGTTGGATTGATATTCCCTTGAAATGGACAAGCAGGTTTAATTGAGGCAACCAGCAAATTGAGTGCAATTTACACAAACTCATACAATGCTCTGTTAGCCCACTTCTACTGTTTCTAATGGCTTAGTAAATTAATTAGACTAATCAGACACACCCCATGGAGCCCAGCAGCAGATTAAAAGAATTAAATAAACAGGGGAGTGTTAATACAGACCGAACCCAGAGGAGCAGCCTCTCCAACTGACAAATGATCCGACTAATGGAATCTCTCTCTGTGACCATGGACACAAGTTTCGTCTAGAGATCTCGAGTCACTGGGTCTATTCACATTTGACCGATTGGATTACTATCTGATTAGGTATAAACATTACATTTAAACGTTTTTATACGTACATTTAAAGTTTTTGGCTGCTCCATCCATGTGTCTAATCCATGATTGCTCAATCAAATATGGATAACAAGGCTCCCAAACTGGTTTATAAATGCATGTTGACGTAGTTTTGTTTGGGAGGAGAAGCTTTTATGTGTATCCTGAACAACCAGATGCATTTACACTTGCTGCTTTCATTGATAGCTATCCGTTCGGTGACATACCCCCACTACATCTTTAGAACAAATAGTTTGTAAGTATATTAGTTTGCTGTGATTTAAGAAGCTTCCACATGATGTTGAGGTTGTCAACACACCACTCAACGTCAACGTCAAAAACCAATTTGAACTCCTCATGAAAAGTGTTGAATATAGCGTCACGATTGGGCGATTTCAAGAGTTTACCTGGAATGAAAGTGGGAGGAGTGCACAGTGAACATTGAAAACATGTGTTTGGAAAGTCTTTAATACATTAATTGCAGCATGAAATAAGCAGAATTGTTTACATTAGGGTCTACATTGGGGATGCTCTTAAATAAATGGGGTCTCTGGGTGCTGAAAAACAACACGGTAAATATTTATGGTTACAAGGAAATTATGATATATTCAATATCTTTCAATAATTTGGACAGTTTTTAAATATTTATCGTAGTTTTGTACTCAAATAGACATCATTAGTTAGGCACAAAGGTGTCTAAAATTCACTTTGGTGTAAAGTTGGACAAGTCATTGCAAAGAAAGAATTTGCATATGTGCAAAGCGCTCGATATTCATTGGCTGATGCTTTCGAAAGGGCCAAAGTTGAAATTGTTTGAGCTTTGAATGCCGTAATACAACGCTTGATGAAAGTGGTTACACTGATGATGACGCTAGACTTCATAGACTTTAATGGGCATGTTTCCATGCACACCAATATACTGATTGCTCCCAGAAATCATCTTGTTTAAAAAATCAGATAAAGCAAGAAATAGTTTTCATGACATTTGAAATAATCGCTGTTCTCTGCTTTTAAAGTCAAAATGTGAATAGGCATGCACACAACACCAACGTTCATTGGTTAAAGGGGACCTATTATGCAAACTTCACTTTTACGGGGTGTTGTACATAAATGTGAGTCGGCAGTGTGTGTACACAACCACCCTATAATGTTAAAAATCAACCCACTCCTCTTTCTTATATATCTATTAATCAAAAAAAGTGTGTAAAAATTAATGGCCTTGCCCACGACTAGTGATGGACTCTATTATCTATTATCATAGATACTCCCCTTAGTTATCTACACACAGTCCACCATTTTTTTCCACGCTGGAGCAGATACAAGTTCTGTTTTTAAAGGAAATGTGCCCCCAAACATCCAAAAATGTGTGTATGTTTGTGCAAATCATTTTACACCGGACTGCACCGGACTGAGTGTCAATATAGAGTAGGATTTAAAAAAAAATATTATTCTCAAGCATGGATCAGTACCAACTGTTCGTGTTCCAGCTTTATATCCTGAAGATGGAAGTATCGCACTTTATTTTTGGTGAATGTTTGCAAATCGCCTCTCCGAATGTGCTTGTTAGCTGATTCCACGGCTAATGCAGCTAAAGTTACCAATGTCTCTGATTGTATTCACAGAGACCAGAGCTATGTGGGGGCGGGAGCAGCAGCTCAGTTGAATTTAAAGAGACACACATGAAAACAGCATGTTTATAATTCCACCCAAAAAGAGGCATTTACAACATGGTATTATAAATGATCCGTGGGATATTTTGAGCTGAAACTTCACAGACACATTCTGGGGACACCTGAAACTTATATTACATCTTGTAAAAAGGGGCATAATATGTCTCCTTTAAGCTGGTAAGAATGCCATTTAAGGTGTTTATATGCAACGCAAAATTGGTTTAATGGGTAAAAATTGATCGGTTTATTCTTACACCGTTTTTGACTTATACCGATAAAGGAAAGCCGCTAAATGCATTTACATGACCACACACGTTGTCGGCTTATTAAGCATAATCAGTGTAAGAATGTGCATGTAAACACGCACAATGTTTTTGCCGATGTGAAAATTGCTTTACACTTCCATCTATCTCATGGGACCCTGAAGTGATGCTACATGCCATATCTATAAACCAGAATATCATATAGATGCATGCATCTGCAGCCTGAAACTGAACTTTTGTATGGATTTTAGGAATGAATGGTCTTAGTTGAAGAATGTAGGAAAGCTATAGGATGCTCCCTTGCTCCCTACTTAGTGAATGACTTAACCTCCAATGTGCTGTCTGTCTGCACTGGTTTCAGAAAAGTTCAAAACACACCTTATTTTTGTCCTATCTTCTTATAAGCAACATTTTTCAGCTTTTGGATGAATCCATTCATTCTCAATGTGTAAATGCACATTAAATATAGGATTTCTAAGGAAAAAATTTGTTAAAGTACATGTAGTGTACATTGTGATTAACAGAGTGGCGTTCCGCGATAAATTGCTCAAATTAAAAAAATGGCATATCAGATTAAACTAGAGACTCTAATCTTTCAACTCAAACAGGTTTCAATATAAAAATATAATTAGGTTTCTAATCAGATGTAGTTTTGTTGGCATTTTTCACATTGACAAACTCCGCTGTGATCAGCACCATGTTGTTTTGTCACATGACTAAATTAATTTAAATTATGCGTTGTGTATTGCGAAGCCAAAATACAATGTCCATGCATGTGCGCACAAGGTTAAGAAACCATCTAGGACCAACCTGAACACATTTGAAAACAGTTTTGCTTAAAATGACTGATTGGATTGTAACCAAAAAATTACAATTTGACTAAAGTACAACTTAAATACAACAATTGCACCCTTGACTGAATGCAATTATTCTTTTCAGAGTGTCTCTTCAATACATTTCCACAAATGCTTGTCAGAATTAAAATATCCCAAATAAAAAGCTAAAAACCTATTTATTCAAAACGCAAATTCAATACTTGATTCAGCCATCTAGACACATGCATGCACAGGCTTGCATCTTTTATTGAGTAAATCTGAAAGCGTAATCGCTGATGCATGCTCATTTTCCCCAAATGAATATTTGATGTGCAAGATTACAGCAGTGAGGAGTTTTCTCATCTGAATTCAAAGCAAAGCATGGTGCTTTGTTCTTCTCCACTAGCTTATTAACTGGCAAATACGACATCGCACCTCTGTCGGCATTGATTTTCAAACCTCCTCGCAAGGTGAATGTTGAAGCATGTGAAACACAGAATGCAAGCACAGACATGGTTCGTGTAATCAGGCTCATGGCGGCAACACTTCATCTGTCCTGGCCCAGTGAGAGTTGCCCAGTCTTTTGAGATGACGGTGTTGAGTATCAGGCAATCTGAGAAGTTACTCAGGCTAATTAAAGGTGGACGACAAAACCTGACATGGCACAGAAATCTTGAAAATCTTACAATCCGTCCCACCTTAAAGGAATAGTTACAAAAAAAATGTAAATTCTGTTATTATTTACTCTCCCTCATATAACTCTTATGCTGTTATTTTCAGCCTTATCTCATGAAAATTATGTGATAATGGCATTTTTCCAAAACTACATTGCGTGGCTCCTTACACTTATCACAACAATTACGATGAGAAAAATGTCCACTGAGTAGCAATAAAAGCTAGTTAAATTTTCTCTCAAACAAATCAGGTAAAATCGAGTTTTAAATCAACAAACCTTACCACCTAACCTAAATCTTAAATCAAAACCGAACCGATAGTTTAAAAAAAACAAACACTTTCGGCTCATAATAACAACACACAGGTTTGGAAAGACAATAGGCTGTATAAATAATGACGATTTTTTGTTTTGGCATTAACTGTTCCTTTAATTCCCAAGAAAAAGTGGCTCCGTATTACCTAATCATCTGTACTGCTCAACCACAGGAAGAACGTGGAGACTGTTCAAAGAGCAAGAAATCACTACACGTCCAGATACGTGTACGACCTGCAATACTTATGAGCTTGGCTCTAAAGTTCCTGTAAGACATCTAATTATTTTGGCATCAGAACACATACATTAGGACACATATGAAAGTAGTAGTTCTGAAGAAGAGTAATCAATAGCATGCAGTGGGCCAGTGTGAACACTTAGTTAATAATACATGAACTGGGTTATACGATCCGACCTCATGTCTACCTTCCCCACGTCATCCTATTTTCAGCACAGATGTAAACCTGAGCATGAATCCACTGCTGTGACCATTCAATAAGCTCAGCCAATCAGAAAGGCTGAATACGGCTCATCCGCAGGCCTCAATATGCAAAGGACCGAATCCTGAAGCAAAGGGTAGTGAAATAGAAGGATAGTTGTCTGACACATGCTTAAAGGGTTACTTAAAAAAAAGTAACCTATATATAGTCGAAATATATATATATATTAATTTACTTACCCTCATGTCTTTACAAAAATGTATAATATTGTTTCTTTAGTGGAATACAAAAGATTTTAGACTGCATTTGTATGCATATTACAGCCAAGACAAATCTCTGAAAGATTCTTCAGATGGGTGGAGGTGGGTTTCAGAGAAAAACTCTCTTGGAATATAGCTCAAGAATCATATTAATTACTTTGATGCTTTTTGGTAATTTTTTGGAGCTTGCAACATCTTCATTCACTCCCATTGTACTGAAAAGATCAGTGTATTTCATTTTTATTATTGACAGAATTAAAATTTTTAAGGTTAAGAATGATATGATTAAAATAATACAGGAAGGATGAAGGAAGGAAGGTATGAGAAAGGAGGGAAAAAGTAGAGAAAGCAATGAAGGAAGGAAGGAAGGAAGGAAGGAAAGAATGAAGAAAGGAAGGATGGAAGGAAGGACAGAAAGCAGGAATGAAGGAAGGAAGGAAGGACATGAAATATTAATTTGAGTTTAGATGATTTCATAATGCGAGAAGAAAGAGACCATTCAAGAACCTATGTAGAAAACCACTTGCCTGGGATAAAGGTCAGTTATACAGTTTAGTGCTCGTTATACAAAAATATTTGACTGCAGTATGCCGTGATTGACCAATCAGAATTAAGTATTCCAGAGAGCTGTGTAATATATTTCAGCGCATATGTCTATGTGACATTGTAGTGTGATTAAATCAGTGTGTGTGTGTGTGTGTGTGTGTTCTTGGTCTGTGGGTGTTAGAAGGCAGTGTAGGGACAGCTGCTGCTCTCTGCCGGAGCTGGAATGAATAGATTATGAGCAGTAATTAGACGTACATGGAAATCAATGCACTTATGCCATAGAGCTGGAGGCAATGAGAGCAGATGAGAGGCTCTACAGCAGGGGCCCCTGCAGCCCCAGAGACAGGAAGACACACACCAGGAGACTGAGTGACAGGTCGAACCAGAGATGAGGGACGAGAGAGAGAGAAAGAGAGAGAGAGAGTGTCAGGAAGCAGTCAGGAATGTTAATGCACACTTTGGAGGCCTGTATCTCTATCAAGTGCAGATTAACAAATTCTCCTGTGCTCCAGTCTTCTCCTTCTTCCAGACAAAAACATCTCTGCATTTCAGTTCTGACTAGTTCACTTGCACAAGAAGATGCGCATGCAAATTATACAAGATTTATGTGAGTGTGTAGATAGTAGTGTATGTTTGTAGGGGCAATGTACACAGTGGGGTACAAAATATTTGATTAGTGACATAGAAATAAAGCCAAATCGTAAATATTTCTTCTTCTTTTCTTGTAATTTCTTTTCTTTTTTCACAATTTCTGTTGATTTACACTTTAAAATAAAATTTCAATCCCAGAATATCAGTGTTGTCTCAATCTTTGGAATCACGCTGTTTGTATATGGTAAGTATGTTAATGTATGTAACTACATGCATGTATTAGTGTGTGTCTATGTATGAAGGACTATGAGGGGTAAATATCTAGCCTACATCCTGTTCCCCCTGAAGCCAGACTTTTCCTTCCCGTCTCAGTGTACGGCCGTGGGCGGAACCTGTCTGTGATCATGGCAATAATGAACATATGGGTCTGTCTGTGATGCTACAGTTGAGTTTAATCACCGCACTGCCCACCCCAAAAACACACTCTCAGCCTGAAGACAAACTCCTATCCTCTGTTTTACACCCCACTAAAATACCTTTAATGAGATGCCTTTTTTCAAAATAGAAAATAAATGGTATCTGCATTTGCTTAAGGAAATACTAGTGCTTGCTATGCAGCAAAAGAAAAGTGTAAAATATTTAGGAAAGTTTAGGTTAGGTTTTGGTTCTGAATAAATAAAGTTCCACATCAGACCATCTTTGCTGTTATGCCACTCTGTAAGCATCTTGTTTTATGTCGCCCGTGTAAGAGAATCAACACAGAGTATAATGTGACAATGTTTTTACAATGTGTAAAAGCTAAAGTTTAAATAGTGGTTAACTAGATGCAATGACAAATCTCAACCGAATATTGAAATATATGTGGGAAAGAAGACTAATCACAATTCAGTATGCAAATATTAATATGATGTTGTCTCTTTCAATTACATTTTAATAATGTAAGTCAATGGGAGATTTTCAAACTTTTATCTTAAAAAGTAAATGTAAGGCTGAAATTATCTATAAAATAGAGTTAAGCAGTTCAAGCTTATATTTGAGGAGAAGATAAAGTAGAATTAAAATTCATCAAGACAAACATTGATGTAGGCTTGACAAAGCCTTTTATGTAAGTTTCACAAAAGAAGGAAGGATGGAAGAAAGGAAGGGAAAAAGGTGAGAAAGAAAGCAAGAAAGAAAAAAGAAGCAGGAGGAGGAGGAGGTAAAAAGCAGGAAGGAAGGAAGGGAGGAAGGAAAGAAGGGAGGAAGGAAAGAAGGGAGGAAGGAATAAATGAAGGAAAGAAGGAAGGAATGAAGAAAGGAGGGAAGGAAGGAGACACAACAATGAAGGAAGGTATGAAGGAAGGAAAAAGGAGGGAAGGAAGGAAGGAAAGCAAGCAAGCAAGAAAAGCAAGAGAGAAAGAACGAAAAAAGAAGCAGGAGGAGGTAAAATGCAGGAAGGAAGGAAAAAGCAGGAAGGGAGGAACGAAGGGAGAAGGAATGAAGGGAGGAAGGAATAAATGAAGGAAAGAAGTTAGGAAGGAAGAAATGAAGAAAGGAGGGAAGGAAGGAGACAAAACAATGAAGGAAGGAAAAAGGAGGGAAGGAAAGGAAAACAAGCTAGTAAGAAAATAAAAAAAGAAGGAAAGGAAGGAATGAAGGAATGAAGAAAGGAATGAATGAATGAAGGAATGAAGCAAGGAGGGAATGAAGAAAGAAAGAAAGAGAAAAGAAACAAGTAAATGAATGAATGAAGGAAGGAAGGTATGAGAAAGGAGGGAAAAAGTAGAGAAAGCAATGAAGGAAGGAAGGAAGGAAGGAAAAGAATGAAGAAAGGAAGGATGGAAGGAAGGACAGAAAGCAGGAATGAAGGAAGGAAGGTAAGCATGAATGAAGGAAAGAGAGCAAGAATCAATGAAGGAAGGAGAGAAGGAAGGAAAGTAGGATGGATGAAAAGCAGGAAGGAAGGAGAGAAGGATGGATGAAGAGTAAGCAGGAAGGAAGGAAGAAATGGAGGAAGGAAGAAATGTAGGAAGACAGAAATAAAGAAAGAAAGAGAGAGAGAGAGAGAGAGAGAGAGAGAAAGGAAAACGCAGGAAGGAAGGAGAAAGGTCAAAGGAAGGTAGGAAGATAAGAATTCTAACTTACAAAATGAGTTCAGATCTGTTCAGGAATGATTTGACCAAGGTTTTTAGTGATCTGATGATATCACAATATAATTGCTCTAGATGAAATGAATGGCCAGTATTCTTATCTGTCAAATATAGAGAACTTAACGTAATATTAGGCATAAAACATATGGACTACCAAATATAAATGATTGAAATTTGTTTCTAGTCTTGAATGCAACCATTATGATATTATTATGTATTTATTTTCCATTTGATTTGTTCCATGTCCACTTCAT
Organism: Xyrauchen texanus; assembly: GCF_025860055.1. NCBI lineage: Eukaryota > Metazoa > Chordata > Actinopteri > Cypriniformes > Catostomidae > Xyrauchen > Xyrauchen texanus. Next base: position 46,120,005 of record NC_068282.1, on the reverse strand, counting down.
ACAGAAATGAAACTGATTTCATGACACCTGGTACAAGAAACATAATCATAAAAGATTGGAGTTTATTTGAGATCGAGTAATTGAGAGGGATTATATTGTAAGACAGGATAGTTCAGCAGAGCTGGAACCTGCTTTTACTAGACATTGTTTGACAAGAAGCAGGACCAATCTTGTCCGTTTCTGTCCTGCCCCAGTCTCGGAAAACGCTCAATAACACGGATGCCCCTGGACAAATTTACACAGAAAATGGGTTTGAATGCTTTTAATCTTTCATATGGGTAAAGAACAGGAGTCTGTTTGAACAATGATTCAGACAGATCTCATTTAAATGTAATGAAGACATGATCCTCACCCCCTCTATGATCCAAGAGCTCATCAGTCATTTTCAAGAGCAGTCATTGTGGAATGAACGTGTGCTTAGATGTGTATTTATATTTCAGCATATTGGGGGAAATGATTATTAGCATGCATATGGAGATTTATCACTAGCTGACTTTTGACTCTGACGGCATGCTGGAATTTAGTCACACTGATCTTGGCTTTGAAATCATATTATAGCATATAAAAAAAAACATAATGGCATTCATTCAGTACAGACAGACCACCTGTTAAAATGACACACTTTAAAGGTTAAAAGCAGCCCATTATGCAGGAGATGAGAGTTTTTGGGTTCGGTTTCTGGCTCAGTGGGCTGCTCAGCTCAGGCTGGGAGACTGTGACAGGATTTAGATGTGTTGTTGATAATGCGGAGAGATGAGAGACCCGAATGAAGACAGGGAGACTTGAGCTTCACTGCACTCCTGCTCAATTGTTTGTTTCTTTCTCTTTTTTGTTTTTCGTATGCTGAATGACATCAAAGAGAATCTCTCTCGCCCTGTCTTCCTCTCTCTCTTAGAACCCTTTGGCATCTTCTAGCACTACAATTCTCTGTGTTTGTGTCAAACAGTGCTGCAAAGGAGAGAGAGAGAGAGATGAGAGAGAGAGAGAGAGAGAGAGAGAGGAGGTGACAGGCCTATGAATGCAGAGATATTTTAAAGCACCGAAACCATCTGAGCATCTGCATGTGTATTTGTGTGTGCGATCTGAAAAACACGCTTTTTTCATTGTTCATTCCCCAATACAACTTTAAAGCCAACAAGAGCCGATTACCAGATTAATCAGAAGTACAGAATGGAGGTCAAAGTGCTTGTCTGCTCTCATCCTGAGCATTTCAATTTTTTTCTAAATGGAGGAGCTACTCAGGGGCTCTGGCTTTGCTTTACACAGACACATGTTTATGTGAATGAATCAAAGAGGAACACCAAAGATGATGTTTCCAATGCGTACGCTTTAGTCAAATGCACAAATAAATGCCATAGGGTTTATGCAGACAAAGGCATTACAGGTGTATGTGTACACACAAACACACACACACACCCCACACATACTGTATGAACTAACACACAAGCAAAGGGTGGAACCAAACAGGATGGAAATAAAGAGCTAATGATAACCATTGCTTAGTGGAGGATTAAGAGTTAGCTTAGGGTGATATTTTTATATTATCAGACTGATTTAGGTAATTTTATCAAACAGGATGAATGTTCTAGAGCGAGACAAACCAACTAGTAGCACAAAACCTCACATATTTTATAAAATACACAACCAGGTCTCCACAATCATTACTATACCTACATTTGTGCAAAATTATATTTATGTGGCTTGTATGTATCGCTGGAGTTTCCTCATGAACACTAGAGATGCTAGAATGATCTAATGTGGATTTACCTGGTAACAGGTGCATGTAAAATGGTTAGAAATAGCATTTTAGCTTAGCATGAAGCTAAATGTTCACATGGTAATTTACACAAGGTTTATTTCTCCAAACGTACTCAAAAAGTACTTCTCTGTCTGCTCGTTTAAATGTAACACATCTAAAGAAAGTGTTTCACCTCTGTTCAAACCCTCTTTTGATCACATCTTTTACTGTATATGGATAAATGTTTTCCAACTGAATAGACTTAATATTAAATGGAACAAGTGACAATAAAATGCAAAGTAATCTTTTCAGTAATCACAATTCATTTAGAAAGTCACTGTATTTTGATTAACAACTTTTTAAATCGTAACTGTAATGCAATACATTTACTAATATTTTGTATTTTAAATATGTAATCCCATGTATTCTGTTACTCCACAACCCTGCTTGTAAGGGAATACATTTTAACATTTGCATGATTTAACCAACTATATTTACAAGCTTGTAAATATTACTTGCACATCGCTAAGGACCGTGATACAAGTCCTGAAGATCACGCAAGTTGACTAGTGAGCCAGAAATGTCATAGAAGCACCACAAAATGAAGTGGTTGCTTCAGCAATCATGCTTTTCATCTCACATTATCTTTTTATGACAAGGTTTACGGACCCACTTTACAGTGCATCCGGAAAGTATAACAGCTTAAAAAATAACTTTTTCCACATTTTGTTATGTTACAGCCTTATTCCAAAATGGATTAAACTACATTATATTAGTACATATGTATTCACAGCCTTTGCTCAATACTTTGTTGAAGCACCTTTGGTACCAATTACAGCCTCAAGTCTTTTTGTATATGATGCTACAAGCTTGGCACACCTATTTTTGGGCAGTTTCGCCCATTCTTCTTTGCAGTACCTCTCAAGATCCATCAGGTTGGATGGGGAGCGTAGGTGCACAGCCATTTTCAGATCTCTCCAGAGATGTTCAATTGGGTTCAAGTCTGTGCTCTAGCTGGGCCACTCAAGAACATTCACAGAGTTGTCCCGTAGCCACTCCTTTGTTATCTTGGCTGTGTGCTTAGGGTCGTTGTCCTGTTGGAAGATTAACCTTCACCCCAGTCTGAGGTCCAGAGCACTCTGGAGCAGGTTTTCATCAAGGATGTCTCTGTAAATTGCTGCATTCATCTTTCCCTCAATCCTGACTAGTCTCCCAGTTCCTGCCACTGAAAATGGATGGTATTGGCCAGGTGATGAGCGGTGCCTGGTTTCCTCCAGACATGACGCTTACCATTCAGGCCAAAGAGTACTATCTTTGTTTCATCAGACCAGAGAATTTTGTTTCTCATGTTCTGAGAGTCCTTCAGGTGCCTTTTTGCAAACTCCAGGTGGGCTGCTTTTACTGAGGAGTGGCTTATATCTGGCCACTCTACCATACAGGCCTGATTGGTGGAGTGCTGCAGAGATTGTTGTTCTTCTGAAAGGTTCTCCTCTCTCCACAGAGAAACGCTGGAGCTCTGTGACCATCGGGTTCTTGGTCACCTCCCTGACGAAGGCCCTTCTCCCCCAATCGCTCAGTTTGGCCGGGCGGCCAGCTCTAGGAAGAGTCCTGGTGGTTCCAAACTTCTTCCATTTACGGATGATGGAGACCACTGTGCTCATTGGGACCTTCAATGCTGCAGACATTTTTCTGTACCCTTCCCCAGATCTGTGCCTCGATACAATCCTGTCTCGGAGGTCTACAGACAATTCCTTGGACTTCATGGCTTGGTTTGTGCTCTGACATGCACTATTAACTGTGGGACCTTATATAGAGAGGTGTGTACCTTTCCAAATCATGTCCATTCAACTGAATTTACCACAGGTGGACTCCAATCAAGTTTTAGAAACATCTCAAGGATTATCAGTGGAAACAGGTTGCACCTGAGCTCGATTTTGAGTGTCATGGCAAAGGCTGTGAATACTTATGTACATGTGATTTTTTCATTTTTTTATTTTTAATACATTTGCAAAGATTTCAAACAAACTTCTTTCATGTTGTCATTATGGGGTATTATTTGTAGAATTTTGAGGAAAATAATGAATTTAATCAATTTTGGAATAAGGCTGTAACATAACAAAATGTGGAAAAAGTGAAGCGCTGTGAATTCTTACGGATGCACTGTATATTAGATGGCCTTAACTAATATGAACTTAATCATTTGATACAATGTACTTATTATGTACATACATGTTGTTGCATAGTAATTACATTTAATTTGTAGTTACACTGTTAACGTAACCCCTAACCCAACCCTCACCTTAACCCTAACCCTAACTCCTAATCCTAACCCTACCCTTACTCCTAAACCTACCCGTACCTCAACCTCAGTAGCAGCAAATGTGGGCATTATGCAGAATAACATGTAGTTACACACTAAATACATAGTCTTGTATGTATTTAATGTTAGTACATAGTAGGCCACCTTATATAAAGTGTGACCGGTTTGGGGTACGAAAGTTGATTTAAACATATGATGTAGGCGTAGAGGATAGAGCAAAACGCTGGTCATTTTTTTGCCCAGCCCTATTTGTTTGAACCGGAGTACACCAACATGGAACTCCGGGAGATGGAGGAGGCTGCAGCAGCAGCACAAACAAAAGAATCTGGTAGACGGAGAGTACGGGAGTGGTGGTGCTCATGCAGGAAATGCGAGGTAATGCCAACAGAGGCTGAGAGTGTTTGCTGCCATGAATGGATGATTGGAATGACTCATGAATGCGTGGACAGCCGTTACCGGAAGCCAGCGATTGTAGTTTATAAAGTTATAAATATGGATATTTTTCTTACAAAAAACATTGCTTCGCTTTAGAAGGCCTTTATTAACCCACTAGAGCAGTGTGGATTACTTTTATGATGGATGGATGCGCATTTTTGGGCTTCAAAATCTAAGGTACCATTCACTCCCATTATAAAGCTTGGAAGAGCCAGGATATTTTTTTTATATAACTGTAATTGTGTTTGGCTGAAAGAAGAAAGGTATATACACCTAGGATGGCTTGAGGGCAAGTAAATTATGGGATAATTTTCATTTTTGGGTGAACTAGCCCTTTAACATTAAAACTAATCTTTTTGGAAGAAACTTATCTGTAGAAATCAGGAACTAAAAACGGTTCAAGAAAAGAAAACAATCTAAATTTTTAACACAACGTAACCAAAAACTGGAACAATGGAAAATGATTTTCAATTGTTTGGGAGTGAAATTGTATTTTTAAATGCTGGTAACCAGTTATAACCAGTTAATTTTATTCCAATACATTTTTCATAAAGGGCCAAAGGGTTCATCACAACAAATGTTTGGAACTACACCATTTCATGTTGCCCGAAAAATGAAACACATGCTTTGAACCTGAAGGAAATTGCTGCATCCTACATTTCTTTGCCTAATTGCCTGTTGTGGATGTTGCATTCTGTGATTAAAGACCTTTTTAACTATGTATAATTACTACATATACTGTACATACACTGCTAATCCAGATACAAGGAAACATTATTAGAGGTAAAAAGTATATTTCTCAGTTGTTTCCAAATTACTGAAGATATTATACTACAACACAGATTTGATGCTGCTGTGTTTTGACTTAGGAACAGCACTGTAATAAAAATGATACTTAACTATTAATTAACTGTATGCTTGTTATGATTCCTATGCTGATATATTCACCATGATGGAAATAATTTAATTGCTTTTTTCCTGATTATTTTTGTGAGGCAGGTGGCTTATTTTGGGCTTGTTTTTCCAGACCAGGTTTGTTGTTTCTCTTGTGAGATCTTTATTAACCATTCTTTTATTTTGTTCTGACCATTTGGAAAGGAAGCTGTGTACATTTTAAAACGGAATGAAAAACAAAATCAGTTTTTGCTCAGAAAGAACAAAAATGAAAAACATTTAGTTTTTAATCCCTGATGGAAATTTCACCTTGGAACTGCAACAATACGTATAGCAAACCATGTAATATCGTTTTGCAGAAATGCCACTAAATTCACATAATTTTCATAAGATAAGGCTTATAGTTGTTGATGTTGGTTCTGTTATTTTCCCACCAAAATTTTTACTTCCAGGATGACTAACAGGATGTAAATTGATGTTTAAGACAGTAAAAAATATTAAATATTTTATGCAATATATGATGGGATGTGCAGAGGAACAGTTCACATTAGTTTATTTACAGTAGAATATACATCAACACAGAGTAAAAGAGCTTGGAACAAGGACCAGCTCTTATTGTAGCAGGCAAAGAACCAGCGAGATATCCAGATTACCACAGCACCTGGGCTCTGAGAGTCAGGGGTAGAGTCAAGGGCATGCAGGTTGATTTCAGTCATCCACCAGAGCTTCAGATTTAGGAAGGCATGCAGCCACTAACTGAGAAACAGGAAACACACACACACAGAACTGACAGAGGCAAGACTGCTTGAGGTGAGCACTCAAACACACTGAACAATCCAGGAACTCGTCCTTTTACACACAAGGACTGACAGGACATGATACGGCGAGGGACCGGAACTCAATCGAGTAGTCAAAAACAGAATGGTCTACTTGGGCAAGTACAGACAGAACACTCGCTGCATCGCAACCCTGGAATGAGTGGTCGAAAACCTTGCAAAGCTCAGTGGGGAATGACTGGAATGACGAGCAGCAGGGATGTTCATTGTCCCATATGACGGTCCCCCACTCACAAGCCCTTCCAATCAGCATAGTGATGACAAACGTGACCTTAGTCTTCTCAGAACGGAATGAGGAAGGCTGAAGCAAGAAGATGAGAGAACATTGTGAGAGGAATGAGCGGCATGTATCCAACTCAGTACAGAGCAGGGGGATTAAGTCGGGGCTTGGAGAATCCAGCGTTGCTGGGAACCGCTGTGGATGGTTGAGATTCCTCGGGATGGGGACCTGTTTTGGGAGGACGAACACACTGTTGGGCCAGGGTGGTAAGTTCGGCCATCTGGGTCACCAACTTCTCCAAGGCCCAGTTGGAAGTTGAGATCTGTTCTTGCTGATGCCCCAGTAATGCTCCTTGCTGGGTAAGAGCTGATCGAAGACTGGAATCCTCCGCTGGATCCATCCTGGCTGGATTGTTCCATCATGGTTAACACAAGAGAGGATCCAGGCACAGAGGAAAAGTTCACATTAGTTTATTTACAGTAGAATATAAATCAACACAGAGTCAAAGAACTTAGAACAAGAACCGGCACAGACTGCGGCGGGTGAAGAAGCAGAGAGTTATCCAGATTACTGGGGCACCCGGGCTTGGAGAGTCAGGAGTAGAGTCAAGGACAAGGACGCTGATTTGAGTCGTCCACCATAGCATCAGATTCAGGAAGGCAAGCAGCCACTAACAGAGAATCAGGAAACGCACACAGAACCGACACAGTTCACAAAACACATTGTCATAATATTTTTTCCAATGTTTTTCTGTTCCGATGTAGTCAAGAAAGGTTCAGAAGTTGCCTGGTATGTCAAAGAATCAAAATGGTGTGTGTGTTTGTTTGTGTGTTTCTTTCATTTAACACAATGTAAGGGTTATGCAACTTAGTCCAATTGGCAGCCATCTTGCCAATAAGGTGACTGGCTCTTTTACTTGATATGTGGGACTTCCTGTCTTTCAACAGCCATACATAGTGTTACAATTTTTGAACCTCATATTGAACCACCTTTGTCTCTATATGACAGATGGTTGAAAAATCAAAGACAGTCAAAAAGTCGACAGTCGTTTCATAGGCGGAGCAAGTTGGTAGACTGGTAGATTATGAATAATGTTCATTGATTAATCATTCAAATAAGACCAGAAATGGGAATTTAGAAAAAATAGAGTACATTTTAATTTCATAATGCCAGATAAAAAAATGGCTCTTCAAACACATTGCAGAACTGAAAGATTCATGAGAAATTACGAAACGGAAAAAAACAAAGATCAGATACTAAAAAACAACACAGATAATACGAGATACAGCAGTACACAGAAAAAAAAGCAAAAAAAATAAAGAGATTGAAATATCGTAACAGGGCAGCATTCCACCAATAAGCATCAAGGGCCGGAGAAGAAAGTGGATGCAGAGAGAAATGGAGAGTGGAAGTAAAAAGCCTGGTTCAATTAGCATCGTAAAATAAAATACTTTGCAAAAGGAAATAAATGCTGTAGCAGGAGGAAGATTCATGCTCTGAAATAAACTGCAGCTGTTGAATTTTTAATTGCGAGGTCCTAATTACGGTCATCAGACAGTGCGCCTCAACACATTCCACTTCTCTCTCTCTCTCTCTCTCTCTCTCTCTCTCTCTTTCTGCAGTACTGGAGGAGTAGTCTGGGTGTATGCTTCCATTTCATTAATATTTGATGAAAATGGGTTCGCCTGCCTCAGCTGCGCAACGCGACCCAGAATGCGGCGTCCATTACGCATGCTGCTGTCTTACGCCCGTGTACATTAGCTGGATGACAGAAGTGTGTGTATGTGTGTGTATCTGAGTGTGTGTGTGTGGAAGAAAAGGGGTGGTGTCTTGTCAAACGGCCCTGTCGATTGATGCTATTCGATTGTGGAAAAACACTTGGGTGTGAGCCATAATTGAACTGACACTAATAATGAAACCAGATAGTGTCTAAGAGCTGCCAGCAATATGCTAAAGATATTGATGGTCCTAATAATTCCTGGGGACTTGGACAGGATTAACGGAACAGAGGAGCCTTTTACAAAATAACAGCTTTAAATTACATCCTGAGCCAAGTTGTAAAGTCCACATCTCTCAAGTGGTGACAGTGAGATGGGAATTTTCCTGTTGTGGTATTGTGCAAATTTACAAAGAAAAGGGATATCTGGTTGGGTTTTGGCCCTTTGGATGCAAAATGACCTTGAAGAAGAGAAAAAATAGAAAGAAACTTATATGTTCTGGTGAGGTATGTGCAATTGCAATATCAATATCGATATTAAAAAAGTTTTGGTCCAACTATATAATAGAAATGTAGCTGCAAGCAGCAATTGTCAGGGTTCAAGCCTTTTAAGAACTTTCATAGTATGCAAAAAAGGTATGTATTTGTATATGTATATGTACTATTGTATGTTACTGAATATGCAAACTGTTGACTCCACAAATAACCAAAACTCCAAAAAGGTTTTAGAAATTCTAATATTTATTTTAGGAATTGTAGGCTTTTGGATACAATCGGTCAAGCCCACATGACAAATGCAATCCCTAAATAACAAAATTAATAACTAATGTTCAACTTTTCTTTGATAATTATTGACCTCGGGAGTCCTAGATGTAGTTCACAATAGCAGGTAACATGGGATAATATACAATAATTTACACAACATTTATACAGCCATTTTGCTGCAATTTGTTTGGCTGCTGGTGGCCATGTTTTTTTATTTGTTTTGTATTGAGTCATATTGTAGAATATGCATTTGGCTCCTACAAGAAGCACAAATAAAAACTTTGATACGCTGCCGAAACTTTGATATGCTGTAGTACTCTGGGCGACTACCTTCTCTCAAAGTTTCAGCTCTGTACGACTTATGCCTAGTTTACACTACACGATTTTAAGCCCGATTTTCTCTCGCCGACAGTTTTGTGGAGATTGCCGACAAAAGGCTGAAATTGTGGACAAAATGGAGCTCGCTCCCATGAGCGACATTCGCAATGTATGAACTATCAAGACGCGATTTGAGAGAAGCGCTGATGCGTCGCCGATGTCAGCGAGATATCTAGAATGTGAAATATCTGGACCTGTCTTCGATTCCAAATCACGCAATGTGAAATATGTTTTGACTGAATACAACAGCAGCGTTGACCTACAGCCAATGAGAGAGCTGAAGCTTTTGAACTTATACCATCAGAATCAAAGCACACAATGCATCTAATCTTAAATACAAATGACATTTTAAACTTCGAAAAAAACGAAACTAAAATTGTGGATGACTGACATGTGCGAGTCTGGTAAAACAGTGAATTATTTGACTTGCTATCACTAAGCTACATCACCTTGCACTGGGCTGACGAAAAAAGATACTTGTGTGATGCACGACGCATGAGCAGATGCATTTATTTTAACCGCAAAAGATTGGGTTATTTCATAGCATATTTTTCTGACCTTAATGACACAACCATTTTGGTGTTTCTACACTAGAGGGCACACAAAATAGTTTTTGAAAGTGAGAAATACTTAAATCTCAGAATGTTATTCGTGTACCCCCATTGTCACCTTATGTACCCCCAGGGGTACGCGTACCCCAGTTTGGGAAACACTGCAGTAAGTGAACAGGATAATTAGTACATATATCAGAAATATCCAGGGTTGGGGAGTAACGGAATACATGTAACGGGATTACGTTTTTAAATACAAAATATAAGTAACTGTATTCCACTATAGTTACAATTTAAATAATTTTGTTTTATTGTTTTTTTTTTTTGCATAAATATGCATTATTTCTTTAAGAAAATCAAACACAATCCTCAACTTTCATTGAGCTTTTCACCCCATGTCACGCACTTCTGCTGGAAAAACGATAAGCAGAGTTGGGGAAAAAACTATTCTTTGTAAAAAAATAAATGCAAGCAGCAAATAAATGTTTCTAAATAAATATAAGCTATAAAGCTTTAAAGTATAAGCTTTAAAACCACAGCTTATACTTATTCGCTGTCGCTGTCATTTTCTGCATATCGCTGCCCCCTTCAGCATATCGCAGCACAGTTTTGTGGCCCGTAACGCGCCGGCTCAATTCAGCTTATCCCGGCCCATTCTGCCCGTTTCATGGCTAAACCGGTACTCACGATGGCCAGTCTGCCCCTGATTGGCCCCAAAGTGCGTTGGCCCACCGGGAATATGCCCAGTATGCCAGATTACCAATCCAGCCCTGAACCAAAGGGCTAATCAGACCACATCCAAAATGTGTTGTAACCTTTTTCAGAAAATCATGGAAATTGGGCATTGGTCACCATAAGAAATTTTTTGGTAATAAAAAAGTTTGTAAAATTGTTCTCATGGACTAAATGACTAATCACATGATAAGCTGTTTGCTCTTCACATTGGAATTGGTGATATACTACATGTTAAAAGGAAGTTTATAAGTATTTGGATGGAATTGAGGGGTGAAACATAGGTCACATCCACACTAATACATTTTCGGGTTGAAAACGTATTGATTTTGCTACTTTTACACTCCTCATCCACACTAACAACATTTTCTTCCTCCGAAAACAGAGACTTTTGAAACCACTCTATAGTACTTCATACTTTGCAAAACAATGACATTATGAAACAGAAAACAGAGTCCTCAACCACAAATGTATTAGTGTGAACATGGCCAAAGAAGCAGAGTTGTTGACAGAATATTTGCCAAATCTGATTTACACATTCATATGTCTGGATCACCTGCACCTTTTGCCCATGATAACTTCAAGTGTACTGTGGAGAAAAGTATTTTAACAAGGAAAGCAGGACAGGGACAACTGGGACCAGCGAACTGGAGAACATCAAGGACTGAAAGTATTTCCCACAAAATCTACATCTCTCTAGATGAAAATCCTGCTGCAGGAGGCACACATATCATGAATGTCCCACTTCAACTTGCCAAACACCCTCCCTATTATCAAAAAGCCACCACACTTGCTCTTTCTCTTCTGTGCCCCCCCAAGGACCTTCCAATTATTACCCATGATGCTTTGTGAGAGCACAGTGAACCCCCCCCCTCATCCCCGTACCCCAATCTCAGACATGAAAGGAGGCAAGCGGCACGGCCCGAGATGATTCTAGCTCTCACAGGGGAATAGGAGGAGAGAAAACGAGAGTGAGGGAGACAAGCAAGAGAGGTTTAATAATGACCAACTCAACCTTGTCACTCCCAGCTCAAGGGTTCAGGCCCAGGGGAGAGTCTGCTGTGCCCGAGGGGGTCAGAGGCAGCTGAGGCGACGAGGGGCCCCTGAGTGATCACCCAAATCTCAGGGTGATTTAAAGGGCCAATGCATGTCAGGTGCCCCGGTTACGGGAGTGGGTGTCTTATTTGTAAAACAGCCATAGACTGCGAGGAACATTGTCAGAATGAAATATTGTGGCTGGGTGGCCCTAGGAGAACTTCACATGGAAATATCTGGTGCTTTTATGCTGTTAGGTATATCTGTGGAAACACTTTATTTTGTCTGTTATAACTAATTTGTTACTATAATTAATTCGTATAGAAATAATGACATATGTAATTATTAATTATTTACAAATTAGGCTAATAATAATTATTTCAGAAAATGAAATGATGTGTAAATATGGTAAGATTTCATTATACCATGTGCCCATGTTATAAATTGATCATGGTAAATGTTATAAACAAGGTATTAACTTATATATAATAATAAAATAATAATAAATGCCAAATACTTAAAAATGTTTACTTACTAACTACTAATATTTAACTAATAAAAGGACGATATGTATAATTGTGGCGAAATTTTATTTTAAAGTGTTCATGTTACACATTTTTAATGGTATGTGTTAATTACTTAGTAAATACAATGTAGTAACTTAGTAACAATGCTAAATTATGAATTACATGCAAATATTTACTTACTAATTACTAATAACTAGTTCAGAAAATGAACATGTGTATATATGTGTTAGGATTTTATTTTAGAGTGTCACATTGTACATGTTTTATGCTAATTGCTAAGTAGTTACAAAGTAATAGCATAGTAATAATACATGAATTATGATTTAAAAATAAATATGAACTACTATAGCAATAATGTGTAGTTATAGGAAGCTATACAAAATAATTAGTAGCTGATTAGTACTTTAAAAAATATATAGTGACATGACAAGAGGTCACTAGAGGTCAACAGAAGAATTTTTCAATGGCTGATGCTGAAATCTAGTTGGGCGACCGATGCAGATATAATGGCAATTTATTAAATATAAACTGTATACAGTTTTAAACATTTGTCTAAAGATGGTTATTTATATCTGTGTGTCCATAGAAAATATACATTTTAAACTTCTAAACATTCCTTTTGCAAATCAAATATAATAGAATAGAAGAACAGGGAGCCCTGCAATATATGTCATGGCCCCCAAAGCACTTCACACAACATCCATCAGTTTGGAATTACATGTAGAGACAGAAGCAGTTGAGACAGCTTAAATAGATAGGTGTCGGCACGAAAGCTTATTTGAATTTGAACTCGATGTGAAATTCCAAACTTCCGGTTGAGTGAACACTGGCGTGTCTGTCTGCCGCTGCTCTCCAGTTTCTTTTTGATGTTTCTAGTTGCTTTTATTTCATGGCCTTTTGAAGGAGTGACCTCAGGAAATCCAGTTTTATGACTCTCTTTTATGAATAATGGACAGTTGACTTTTCTAGTTTTTAAACTCCATTTCATCCTCTCGTCTGCCTGGATTACATCGGAGTAAACAAACTGCTGTACTCACCGAACGCCTTCACTGGGACTATTGTGCGCAGTCTCAAATGGCCACCTGATTCCCTGCCCATCGTCCATGTCCAGTATGGCCGGAGTGTGCGGAACTGGAATTCGGGTCGTGTTGGTGGATCATTGAGGATGCTCTGTCTTCTGTTGCTTATCCTGGCCTACTGGAGTTTTGCTGCTGGCCCTTGCCATTTTCAGTGGTGAGCTCCCTGCCTCATTGCTGAATCATGTTGTTACTTTGCTTCCGATACGGTTTTATATAACTCATCCCTGGAATTACGGTGTCGGAAAACTATTACGCTGTCCTTGGAATTGCATGCCAAACCCGGTATGTCCATTCAGGGTCACGCCAACATCCCGGCAGATTCCGGGCTGACTCCTCTGGCAACCACCACTTATACTGACCATTTGGTCTTCACGACATCGCCCTCTGACTGGTGCAAGGGATTTGAAGCGGTGGTCATTTTTGATACTCTCAATAGGCTAAAACACACATCTTTTACTCCAGCAAAAAATGCAGATGTTGCAACCATTAAGATGGCCCTGATAAATGCATGATTAAAAAACGAACAATTCTTTTATATAGAATTACTTATTTATATCATGAACACTGGACTCTTTATTCATTGCGAACAAATGGCCCTTGGGGATCTAACACAGCCAGGCAGTGACTTTTAAATTCCCAATGGACTTCAGGGTGAGGATGTGGCATTGCCACTGATTTTAGACAATCTTTTAAATGCAGAATGCTACCTACGGACATGTACAACTAATAAAGTTTGAGTCACTGGGTCCTGCCTTATGTGCACTTGTGTATAGACCTCCCAGATTTAATAGAGATTTATTGAACAATTTTCAGACTTTCTCTCTGGACTTTTGTCATGAGTGATAGAGTCCTGATTCTTGGGGATTTTAATATTCACGTGTGCTGTCCATTGAAACCACTGGTAAATTAATTTCTCTCCCTCACTGAGTCTTTAAATTTTGTTCAACGTGTCACTGGTTCTACCCACAATATGGGTCATACATTGGATCTGGAATTAACTTATGATATCTCTGACAATGATGTGATGTGGTGGCTTTTTGATAATAGGGAGGGTGTTTGGCAAGTTGAAGTGGGACATTCATGATATGTGTGCCTCCTGCAGCAGGATTTTCATCTAGAGAGATGTAGATTTTGTGGGAAATACATTCAGTCCTTGATGTTCTCCAGTTCGCTGGTCCCAGTTGTCTTCATCTGTGATGAATTTTTAAACGTTTTTACTTACAAAATCAAACATATTAAAGGTGCTGTTATACCTTAACAAGAGATTAAACCACTAATACCTTCCACGTCCAGCTCCATGACTCACTTTGAACCAGTTTCGTCAGAACAGTTTATAGATGTATTTTCAAAGATGAAGTATTCCAGTATCAAGCTGGATATTCAATCTCTGCAACTTTTTAAAGACGTTTTTACATCTTAGTTCCAGTGTGATTGTGATATTTAACAGCTCCTTAGCTAATGGAATTGTTCCTAGATGTTATAATTAAGAAATTCTAAATTTTTTGTTAAAAAAGCCTTCTTTGAATCTGGCAATACACAATAATTATAGGCCAATCACTAAATTGCCTTTTATTTCTATGATCTTGGACAGAGTTGTCTATTCACAGCATTACTCCTATCAAAATACATTTGACATTTTAGACACATTTCAGTCTGGCTTCTGACTCTTGCACAGCACTGAATCCATTGCTTAAGGTTACTAATTATATTTTTCTCTCCATGGATTCAGGCTTACATGTTGCCTTAGTCTTATTAGATCTTAGTGCCACGTTCAACACCATAGCATTCTTCTCAATCAACTCGAGTGTGGGGTTGACATCCAGGGTATGGCTCTCCAGTGGTTTGCCTCCTATATAAAAGATAGGATGTTTTCTGTAAATGTAGGGAATTTCTCTTCTACATCAGCTCATTTACAATGTGGCATCCCTCAAGGGTCAATTTTAGGACCCTTATTATTTTCTTTGTATCTGCTTCCTCTAAGCTCTATTTTCCAGAAGTACAGCATATTCTATCACTGTTATGCTGACGATTCCCAATTTTACTTACCAGTGAGCTTAGACAAGTAGTGTTCATCAACTTCCAAAATTGATTTGAAGATATGAATCATTGGCTGGCAAAGTTTTTTATACAATTAAACGAGAGTAAAATTGAAGTTCTGATTTTAGGTCCCCCTATGTCCTCCTTACCTGGCCTGGCTGCCCAGCTAGGTCCTCTGTTGTCGAATGTACAAGATCATGTAAGAAGTCTTAGAATGAGTCATCGTTACTTTTAAATAAACAAATTAGGGACTCGAACCGTCGTCTCCGGCGTGGGAGGCGGGTGTGCTAACAAGGAGGCTAAAGGCTACAGCCTCTAGTGTCAGTCGCTAGTACACCTCTTGAGGTCAGGAGAGTGAGGTTTACACACGGCTATCTACCAGCTGGCTCCCGTTACACTCAATCGCCCTAAACCTCACTCCCATCCACGTCACGGCACCATTGTAACCGGTCCTGCTCGCCCTGCTCCGAACTCGAACCGGCATCTCTGGCATGGGAGGCGGGTGCGCTAACAAGTAGGCTAAAGGCTACAGCCCCTAGCATCAGTTGCTAGTGCACCTCTTGAGGTCAGGAGAGTGAGGTTTATACACTGCACAGCTATTTACCAGCTGGCTCCCGTTACACTCACCCCCTAAACCTCACTCCCATCCGGGTCACGGCACCATTGTAACCGGTCCTGCTCGCCCTGCTCCGAACTCGAACCGCCGTCTCTGGCGTGGGAGGCGGGTGCACTAACAAGGAACCTAAAGGCTACAGCCTCTAGTGTCAGTCACTAGTGCACCTCTTGAGGTCAGGAGAGTGAGGTTTACACACTGCACAGCTATCTACCAGCTGGCTCCCATTACATAATGATAGCATATGAGACACAAATGCAAAATTTCTGAAATTAAACACATATATTTTACTTAATATGTATTTAAAATTCACTCAGTGTTGACAACAGAATACAGTATGTGGACGCTAAAGTCTAGACTGCTAATCTGTCAAACAGGTACAATAATATCAAATTGTGCTAAATATCAGATGATTAATCAGATAGCCTGGCAAATATATCAGTCTGTTACTAATGTGTACTATAGAATACAGTTTTAAAATTCAACAACTTCAGAGCTATTCAATGATTACATGTTAATTCACCCCATCTTTAAATTCAAGTGCAGCAGGGCAGGCGGGGGGGATGTCTTCTCCTGACTGTGATATTTATATTTTTCCAGTCTCTTGAATAGTTTGTACAGTAAGACCTGACTGCTGAAATAAGTGTGTAAAAACTGTACTCCTAAAAACTGGTAAGCATCTTTGTGCAATTGTATCTTATCAGGGAAATGTGAAGTTTTTCTACACCGGCATCTAATTGAGTCAGACAGGGGGAAGTAGAAGAGAGTGGACCTGTCACCTCCAATCCCAATTCACCTTGATTAACATCAAACTTTTATAGTGCTCTCAGAAATTCTGCCATGCAAGTATCTCTCTCTCTCTCTCTCTCTCTCTCTCTCTCTCTCTCTCGCTCTCTCTCTCTCTCTCTCTCTCTCTCTCTTCCTTTCTCACATTGTTCTACAATCAGATTAGAGGACCATAACTGTTGTAATTAGGATTATAGGTTTAGAAAAAACCCTAACCAGAATGTATGAGGAATATCAATACAGTGCAACCTTGCAAGCACTGTAACAATTGAATCAAACCACCCCTTTTATTTCCATTTGAAAATTTAATTAGTGGGTCAAACTGAGTATAAGCAGTTTGAATGTGAAAAATATGTTTATACATTTCCAATCCCAACAGATTTGCTGAAACATATTAGATATGAATGAAACATTCTCACTTCCAACGCAAGGGACACTGAAAACAACCTCTGTAACAACATCTATCAGGGGAACAAATGCAACACAATAACATCAAAGCAAATGAAAACCGCACAAAACAATGCTAAATGCACCCAGCACACAACAACAAACCCCAAACAGTTTTTATCTTGATGCTGAGACCTTTCAAGATTCTAAACTGATTCTAAATCTCATCAAGAGGTCACAAGCTTGCATGATGACATCCTCATGCATTTGCATATTCATTGAGATGTCAATAATTTAGCACTCACGACACAATTTGAATATGTGTTTACCAATGAGGTCGGCAACCTGAACCCATTAACAGAGAGAATTTCAAAGTGTGAATGTGATTGCATGTCTGTTTGACTTTGGTGGAGATTGGGAGGGTAATCTGTATTCAATATCTAATTTTAATTTGTACTTAAAATCAAATATTGCCTTTATCTGATACATTTCATCAAAAAATTATTTTTAAAAATATCATCTTTTTTGATAGCATCTGCAAATAACACATTATGTTGACATTTTTAAACCTATATTCTTTCAGTTAAGGTTTTTATTTAATTTCAACCCATTCTCAATCCAAGGCTTCAAATACCGCTGCTTCTGCAAGAGTCTTCTGCATCAACATGCCAAAAAGCACACTCCAGCATCCGTTTCCATCGGATGTGGCAAATGCATTCAAAAACATTTTGCTTTGAAAAGAATTACAACACAGGTTTGATGTCAGTGATGTTAAATGCCATTAACTCTTGCGATCAAAATCTGATGGATCTTTTGAATGAGATGTGACCGGTAGCTTCTAGCTCAGGATGTTACTTATAATACTCCTAATACACAAGATGTTACTGATAATACTCCTAGCTCAGGGTGTTACTGTGCCCACTGTAGGCTGAGGCAGCAGTGGGCACAGGCTCACCAAAACTGGACAGTTGAAGACTGGAAAAACGTAGTCTGGATTTCTGCTGAGGTACACAGGTGGTAGGCCAACTGCAGCCTCAGCTTTCTGTTCTTGGCTGACAAAAGAGGAACCCGATGTGGTCTTCTGCTGTTGTAGCCCATCTGCCTCAAGGTTCGATGTATTGTGCATTCTGAGATGCTATTCTGCTCACTACAATTGTACAGAGTCGTCATCTGAGTTACCGTAGCCTTTCTGTCAGCTCAAACCAGTCTGGTCAACAAAAATTTTCCATCCGTAGAACTGCCACTCACTGGATGTGTTTTGTCTTTGGCACCATTCTGAGTAAACTCTAGAGATTTGTGTGTGAAAATCCCAGGAGATCAGCAGTTACAGAAAAAATCAAACTAGCCTATCTGGCACCAATAATCATGCCACAGTCGAAATCACTGAGATCACATTTTTACCTTATTCTGATGGTTGATGTGAACATTAACTGAAGCTCCTGACCTGTATCTACGTGATTTTATGCATTTCACTGCTGCCACATGATTGGCCAAATTTCACAGTGGGAGCGAGACACTGTGGCTTAAAGGCCTCTCCAGGTTTCCGTCTAACCATTAGTTGGTGGAGGATCGATGATGATCTGGGGGTGCTTCAGCAAGGCAGGAATCTGCAGATTCGTCTTTGTAAAGGATACATGAATCAAGCCACGTACAAGGTTATCCTGGAAGAAAAGTTGCTTCCCTCTGCTCTGACAATGTTTTTTCCAGCAGGACAATGCTCCAGGCCACACAGCCAGATCAATTAAAGAGTGGATGGAGGACTACCGGATCAAGACCCTGTCATGGCCAGCCCAATCTCCAGACCTGAACCCCACTGAAAACTTCTGGAATGTGATCAAGAGGAAGATGGATAGCCACAAGCCAATTTTACTCAAACACATATAGGAAATACAGAGATACTAATAATTTTGCAGTGGTCTCTTAAATTTTTTCCAGAGCTGTATATATATATATATATATATATATATATATATATATACAGTATATATACTGCACATTATTATATTTATATACACAATTGTTTATACACAGATAGCTAATAAACAGAATTTAAACTGAGGGGCAATGGTGAAAATCTTGCAGCACAGTATTATGAGTATACACAAAGTGAAAACAGACATGAAAAAACCTGACCTGCCTCACAGAGCTCTGATACACTAAAACTATGACCTGCCCAAAGTAATGACACTCTCAGACAAGTGTGAGTCAATCTATAAACAGACACACTCATTGACATGGGTCATAATCATAGCCGGGTCTAAGGGGGATGGTGAGGGTTGTGCTTTTTCAAGTTTTTCCATATGCCAAAAAAAACTTCTGACATCCCCTGGACCAACTCTGAAACACAATCAAGGGGGAACAAGCAAAAATATAAAGGAGGAGCACCCCCAGCGCCACCCCACCGGTGGGACAAAGAGGTAAGCAGTTGTATACCCCAAAGATCAAAATATCCCCCAAAGATCCCATCCTAGTTCCATCCCTGGTCATAATGCCAAGAAAGACCACTAGAGTCAGAAAAAAACTTTTGAGAGTGAGCAGACAGCCCCTAACTTACCCCACCCTCACTCACTCGCTTCAACACACGCAAGTGTTCACACGAACTCACAGGCAGCACTGCACGCACGCTGACACACAACACCATCACCCCTCACTGAAAAAAGCCACAGTACAGATGACCGCACTTACTGTGTATCAGACGTCCCCTGAAGAAGTTCTTTCGCTGAGTTGAACCTCCCTCCCCCTCATCTATATCCCTCCTCCATTTCGGGCATGTTCCACTCCATGCGGAAATAAGCCAGCGGTAACACTGTGAGGGCAGCACGGGTGCGTTAGTCCCAGTTTCCACTGCTTTTGGGTCGGAGGGACTCGTCTTACCCTTCTGTACCGAATCACGCTCTCTCGAGCACACATGGATGCTGTCTGTGTTGCTCTGCATCTGGTTGCCAAAGCAAAGCACAATCAATATGGAAGGGGAGCGGTATTTTATGATTGGAGAAGTTGTTGTGTTTTTGGTGGTGAAATTCATTATTTAGTATCTGTACCTTCAGCTATTCAGTATCATTTATTCATAAAGTCCCTTTTTGCCAGAAGGAAATGGATACAGCTACAGAGATGGGGAGAGGGAATGAGAGTGGGAGAGAGAGCAACTGAGAGAAAAAGAGAGAGGAACCGTAGGGAAGAAAACAAGAAAGAAGGTCTAGATTGATGATATTGATCATGCACCATCTTGAAATAAATGGATGGTGGTGGTTTATTTTTTATTTGATTGACAGGCTGACTGATTCGTATGTCTTTGTGGAGGAGAAGTCCTTGAACATCTGAAGTAGTTGTGTGGGGAGGAGTGTACACAGATTTTGATGTTAGGCAATTTCAAATGTAGTGTGGGCAACAGTGAAACACAGAAATACTTGAGTCTAAGGCCAAAATATACTCTATGTAAGTATATGAAAGCTTCTAGCTGTGAAAGCTCAATTTCACGCAGCACTGCATTGCGGAATTTGTCAGAAAACAATTCATAACACAGCATTGTCATCATTGTAGCAAGGGGCGCTATAGCAGGCATTAGCATGAACTGTCTTTTTTTATCTCTTTCAGGTCAACTTAAAGAGAATTGCGCTTAGCAGGTTAGTTAAAATAGTTCCAGGTAAAGCTAGACATGTTAAGAGCTAGCTACCTGAACAAAGACATAGTCAGTTTAATAGAAAATGTAGAAGTAATTCTATTGTTCCTCAAGTACGTTCAACAGGACTGTGTGATTGCAATGCGTTGGCCAAGCAGTCATGTCGGCGTAAAGCTGCGTAAAAAAATAAATAGGGCTAAGTAGGTGAATACTAATGTTTCAATCTATGCAAGATCATCGTTATAACACAATGCAAGTGTTACATTCTCTGCATTACCACAAGGGGCACTAGAGCAGACATTAGCATAAACTAAGCATCTTCTTCTACTGTCAGTAGTGTATTTCAAGTAAACTACTGTTTTTGCAGAGCAACAGTTTGAAGAGAATCTAATAAAACATCCGATCTTATAATTATTCGTAT
Source organism: Xyrauchen texanus (assembly GCF_025860055.1). Lineage (NCBI taxonomy): Eukaryota > Metazoa > Chordata > Actinopteri > Cypriniformes > Catostomidae > Xyrauchen > Xyrauchen texanus. The sequence continues at coordinate 46,098,915 of NC_068282.1, read as the reverse complement.
GCACAAATAGATTACTGAGATTATTACAAATAGAATACATGCTGAAATGTGTATTTTTCAACTCAAACATACAAACTAGCAACAACAACAACTATAAATGCACATTGTTTTCAAATTAAAATATTTTTACAAAATTAAATATCTTTGCATTACTGCAAACTTGTTATTTTCTCAATATTACACCTAAATAAAACAGAACAATAAATAAGAACATACACATTTTCATGAAAATAAGATTGTCCAAACAAACAGAGACATTTAAGCAGGATGTTACATGTACTGTGTATAAACTGGATATAAAAGTGTGGTTCACTCAAACCACTAAAACTGTTGTTGTTGTTGTGTATATATACATACACACACATTTTATTGTTGTTGTAATTTTAATGTTATTTTTCACATAAGTTTGATATTATGATGATCTCATCAATGATGCAACATGTTGCGAGCTGCAGACAGCGGGGGTGAGTGACGAGCATCTCCGTGTTAGAGTGCGCATCAGCCGGCGGAACTTTAAATCTCCCGGTCTCGACTCCCGCTCAGATTGGGTCACCTCCGCGACTGGTTGAAGCTGCTCTGACCGCACCGAGAATGACAGTTTTGTAGTTTGTGTTTATATACATGGCACACTCCCATATTACATTAACTTCAATTACTGATCGCCAAGCTGTGATCTGTGTTTCTGTGTTATTTAATCTGACCACCAGTTCAGTGTCGGTCTGTTCGGCGTCTATCTTCACCTGATTTCAACACTGCACACCAGAAACTGACATGACCACACGTGCCACTCCCTGAACTGAGACTGACTGGTCATGTTGTTGTTAGCGGTGTAGAAAATGGGCAAACAGCTCTCAGAGAGAATGGGCTGTCACGTCCACACATGCACTTGTTTATATAATAAAATCGCAGAATTTGCCGTCTTATAATCGCACAGGCTGACATCGCAATTGCGATATGATTAATCGTGCAGCACTAATTTATATATATGTTAAATAGCAAAAAGTTGTTAAAAAATATCATATCTCATTTTAAAAAATACATCATCCAAAATATGACGTCACAATCGTTTACAAAACACACGAGCATGTGACATCACTAAAAACAGAAGAAGATCGTTGAATAAAGACTTCAATTTGGGTCCGTTCCTCACACAAAACTTGCATATGGCTTCTGAAGACTTGGATAACATTCACATATGGAATGGATTACTTTTATTATTGATGATTTTCAAGTTTAGAGTGTTCCCTGAAATAACAGAACAGGATAAAATATAATTTAAAATTAGGTATACGAGTCAACTGCGTTAAATAAATGTAACTAAACATGAAATGAACCTCACTGATTATAAATTCAGCAAAATCAACAATTGAATAAGGATTCAACAATAAGTGTACATCTCTAAAGTTGTTCGTACATACATATAATGTTTTATGCTTCAGCGGATATGCAAACTCTGAGACAATGCTACACGACATATCACAACAGGTTTATTTACAGCAAAGTACACTCCAATTCAGCACGGCAAACTCTGGCCACTTCTCAGCCACTCACTCACATTCGAGAAAAAAAGAAGAAGTAGTAATCTGAAATATCTGGCCCCTTTTGAATTATTTAGATTAGACTTACTGCGACACCAGCTGCGCAGATTGGTAGAATCAATCCACGTCAGTGGGAGAGGAATGAGTTTCACCTGTAGCTATTGCGTGGCCTTTGGCTTTCAGACTCCCATTGACTTCCTGAGACTTTCTCTCCCAGAAAAGGCATTATTCATCTGTTCAAAAGCCATTTATTTCCCATCTCTGGACGGCATCACCACTTACCTCCTGAGGTGCATTAGAGGCGAAATGACGTTCATATGCAATCTAGATAAAGTCAGGGTAAGTTTGATTAGGGTGTTGAAACATGTAGACCTGGATTATGTAGTATATTTAAAAATATATATTTTGCTCGTAAAACATGCATGCAGACATTTTCATGCCGAAATCATGATTCATTAATAAGTTTGCACTTCTAAAATAAGTATAACATTTAGAGCCAACTTAAAATTCATTTCAGAGATGCTCTGACCCAGTCATCTAGCCATAACAATCTGGCCCTTGTCAAAGTCGCTCAAGTCTTTACTCTTGCCCATTTCTCCTGCATTAAAACATGTTTGCCATGAGAACTGATTGTTCGCTTACCATCTAATCTACCCAGACCTTGACATGTGGCCTGATTAGAAGATGATCAATTTTGGGCACTGAAGACCCAAGTTTGTTAAGTTTAGAAAGTGGAATATTCCCCCATTAATCCATTATGTAGGTCTTTAGCAGCACGACTGTGTGGGGTCTTAGTTGCCATATGGTGTGCTTCATAATGTGCCACACATTCTCATTTGGAGACAAGTCAGGACTGCAGGCAGCAAAATCTAGCACCCACACTCTCTGCTTACACAGCCATGCTCTTGTAATCTGGGCAGTAGGTGGTTTGAAGTTGTCCTGTTGGAAAATGCAGAGACATCCCTGAAAAATATGGTGCTGGATGGCAGTGTATGTTGCTCCAATATTTGTACATATCTGTCTGCATTCATGTTGTTCTCACAGATGTGCATGTTACCAATGCCATGGTCACTGACACACCCCTGGCCAACAGACACTGGCTTTTGGACCTGATGCTAATAACAGCTTGAATGGTCCTTTTCCTCTTTGGCCCGGAGAACACTACAGCTGTGTGTAAAAAACATTTTGAAATGTGGACTCATCGGACCAAAAAACAGCTTTTCCATCAGCAGTCGGCAATACTTTTGGACAGTGTTGATGTATGGCTTCTGCTTTGCAAAGTCTTATCTTGCATCTGTGGATGCAGCAATGATTACTTTAGTTTACTAAAGTAATCCCAATCCCATGTTCAAGATATCCATTACAGATGAATGCCGTTTTTAAGACAGTGACGTCTGAGGGACCAGAGATCACGCACATTCAGAAGCGGTTTTGTCTTGCCATTTACCCACCGAGATTTGACAAGATACCTTGAATCTTTTAACTATATTGTGCAGTGTAGGGAGTGAAATGCCCAAAATCCATCCAATTTGTCTTTGGGGAACATTGTTCTCAAAGTGCTGGATTATTTGCTGAAGCATCTCTTGGCAAATTGTCAAGTGTTGAACAATTCTTGCTCTTGAAGGACTAGGCTGTTTTTGGAGTCTCCTTATATACTATAACATAATTGCCTCACCAGTTTAACATCTCCTGTTTCATCTCCTTGCCTTGTTATTTCAACTCGTCAAATTGTTACTAGTCTTAAATTGCTCCTGTCTCAAATACTTTGGAGTGTGTTGCAATCATCTGATTTTAAATTACTCAATGAAATTCAAATATATTGTGTAGTTGTAGTGATTTCAATATAGCAAAGGCTAAATATAATTTACAAATCAGTCCTTATTGTTTTTATTAGCATGTTTCATCCTGTCACAACTTTTTGATAATTGGGGTTGTATATATGAACGGCAAAAACGCATCTTTACAGCGATTAGCAAGAGTTAGGAATGGCTGTTCAGGAGAGGTTATGTGGAAAGCCCTTAGATCAAGAATCCAAGAATCCTTCAAGAATCCTTTATTTTGGTCACACATTATACACACAGTTTTTTTGCATATATACAGTGAAATTTATTAGTTTTCACATATCCCAGCTAAGCTGGGGTCAGAGTGCAGGGTCAGCCATGATACGGCGCCCCTGGAGCAGATAGGGTTAAGGGCCTTGCTCAAGGGCCCAACAGTGGCATCTTGGTGGTGCTGGGGCTTGAACCCCCAACCTTCTGGTCAGTAACCCTGAGCCTCAACCACTGAGCCACCACTGCCCTGATGGAATGGAATGGTATGGGCGTGCATTATGCTAAATATTAACAGTGGGAACACGCTCCATCAATTTGAATAATCCAGATCCATCGACATTAGCATAAAAGACAGTCAGTGTGTTTACATGTACAAAAGGTAGATTTCAAACAGACTTAAACAATAATTCACCTTTTTTTGTCATTTCAACACTTTAGTCTGACAGAACTAGATAATGGTAGAACTAGATAAGTTTAGCTTGGATTCCTCCATCATGTATGGTATAAACATTAATTGGACCTCAATCAGCCTATGGGTTGAGCCTTTGGCTCATGCATTGTTGGGTTGAGCCACTGGCTCATGCATTGTTGGGTTGAGCCACTGGCTCATGCATTGTTGGACAGAAGTGACGTGCATTGTGCATTTAACATTTCCTCAGACGACATCCTTCCTGCAAATATTAAATGATTACGCAGTGTAGCTCGATTTTAATTGCACATATAAACGTATTCAGTCACACACACCTGTTGTGAACCTGGTGGACATTTTGTGTTGAAACCTTTGGGTCACTTTAAGTTAGAACACTTGTATGCAATTATTAGCGAATGAGACCTAGTAACTTCTGTCCATGAATTTGGGATCAGATCATGAAAGTGTCCATAAACTTTGGATCAGATCATGAAAACCTGCAAGCAAATATTTCCAGGAGACAAAGAAATAGCATCTGGATGCATGTGTACATGGAACAGATGCTAAATTTATTGATTTCGTTGGGTCAATACGGTGACGTTTCAGCCCCTCGGAGATGGGGACTGTTGTGATGCCACCTATTTGAAAATGTCATATCCTCTTGGGGAAAATATCAATAACTTTAGAGGATAAATAGGGCTAAAAGGTATTATAGACTAGCAAATCTGTCATTGAAGTGAGATGTGAAGCAAAATAAAGACAGAAAAAGATGGTGTAACCATAACATATATATATATATACAGTGTTCACTGTCCTTTTCTGCATATAGCGGCAACGTTTTGTGGTCCGTTCTGCATAACGCGGTGGTTCATTTTAGCTTATCACAGCCCATTCAGCCTGTTTCACTGCCGACACACCGGCCCGTTCTGTTCTCCCGATGGCCAGTCTGCCCTGATTGGCCCCAAAGTGCGTTGGCCCACCGGGAAAATGCCCATGTGGAGCGGAGGGGTGTGGGGCCGGGTCGGAAAATCGCGCGCCCGGTCCCCAATCGGCCTGATGAGGCGCGCGAGGGATAAAGGCGACCGGTGACGATGGTTCGAGAGAGAGAGAATTACGGGCATGTCCGTCGTGTGTGTGTTTGTTTATGTTTGTGCTTTTGGTTTAAGTTTGCATTCAATTATGATTTATGTTGACAAGCCGGTTCTCGCCTCCTCCTTGCCAATCATTAACTGTGTTACAGCCCGGTATGCCAGATTACCATTCCATCCCTGGTTCAAGTGCTTTGCAGTTGGACACCAGTTTAATTCCTGCGTAATTCTTGGGGAAATCTTATTTTGACAAAGTGAAGCATATTATTCAGGAAGCTTGCTGATGATAATGGTATTTTGACAAATAAACACTATTTTCTTGGTGTAAAAATATACAATACGCATCAAATGGTTGCTGATATATGTTAATTTGTACATTAGCAAAACAGCAAGTGAAAACAATAAGCTGTATTTAGAAAAATGAATAAAACCATCATTCACTACAGAAACTGTACTCTCCTCTGCCATGTTGAAAGTTTCCCAGTCGTAATTACGACTTGAGGGGTCGTTCATGTGCAACATCCAAATATGTAGGTATTTATGATAATTGCAATAGCACGTGAAGGCAGCATAAATAACAATGGCTTCAAATGTGACTCATTCTATCACATTTTAAGGCCAGAACTATCTATTATATCATGAAGATTTCCCCTACTTATTAAAGAATTTGGCTTAAGTAGGACACAAATTCATTTTAATATTTTATCAACCGCGATGAACACAGATCAAACAGGGACATGCGGTCGCACACACAAACACAACATAATCAAACAATCCTGAAAGTCTTGGTACCCTAGCTAGCTTGTCTCCATTTGTCTTTTTAAGCTCAGGTTGTGTGCGAATGTGAAAGGAAGAGGTGCCACATGAAATTTCCCTGCATGTGTATCATGATGACATACTTCCCCTAACACTGTGAACAGAGAGTCAAAAAACACAGGTGAAGGTGACAGCTCCTCTCCTCTTCCTCTCCACTCGAATACGAGTGATTGGGGAATGAAAGCTGGAAAATAACCAGGACACATCGGATAGACGAGCGCATATTAGTGTCTCCTGAAAAACATCTGTGTTACCAGATGCTAGATCTTTCACTGGTGATGGCACGGCAGTCATAAGGAGTTTGCCAAATAGTTCTCACTATGTAACAACAAAGGTGTGAAGAGAAAATGTGTTTTGTAAAGACGACAACATATACTGAGTCTTTAGGCATCAACAGTAAATACTCCATGAGAATAGTGATAGTTCGACATATTGGCCATTCCATTAAATTGTTACCTCACTCTTGTGTCAGCTCCCAAATATACTGTACATGGAACATAATCAAGTTTATGTCATTTTCACCAATTACAATGTTATGAGCAGTTTATTTTATGGTTAAATTTGGCAACCTGGTCTCATAGAATCACTTTACTTTACCTACATTTTTGCTAAATGATTTTTACATGCATCCTTGTACCTATCACAGTAGTTTCCTGGTGAAATTAACACTAGGGGGCACTATAACAACAAATACTTTAATTGACGGTCACAAAATAAGGCGTAAAACAGTAGATAAGTTCAATTAAACATACTTTTTGGCCTGTTCCTCACACATCAGAAAACTTCTACTATAGTGCATGACTTGTAAGGCGAGATACATTTGAACGTTTTTATTAAATAACCAACTACTTTAAGAAGCTTGTTTAAACAGAGGAAGCCAAAATTTCTATCAAATTTTCTTATGTGATGTCACCACTTGTGGGCGGGACACCCAGTCTGACGTATGCTACTGGCCACCAACCTCACCAATTGGGAAAAAAAATCAGAATTGGTTTTCCACACTCCCCTGTCTACTACTGGCCAAGAAACGAATAGCCCCGTCCAAAACTCACACCATTGGTTGAACTGGTCAGGACGCTCAATAAGACAGAGCAATGTTTGACAAAGTTTGACACATTGTTTACACTTTTCAGGGCAATCAACTTACAAAGAGAAGAATATTTAGAAGAATATCTCAGCTCTGTAGTTCCATACAATGCAAAATGAATAGTGACCAGACCTTTGAAGCTCAAAAAGCACTTAAATGCAGCATAAAACAAATCCATATGACTCCAGTGATCTTGTGTCGAAGTGATATGATACAGTAGATGTGGGTGAGAAAAAACTCAATATAGAAGCCCTTTTTTAATTTGAACACCTTCCCAGTAGGTGGCGATATCCATGAAGAATATGAATTGCCAAAAACAAAAGAAGAAGGATGTGGAAGTGAAAGTGAAGATGTATAGTAAAAAAATGACTTAAATATTGATCTGATTTTAACACACACCACATATTGCTTCTGAAGACATCAAATGAACCACTGGAGTGTTAGGGATTACATTTATGCTGCTTTTATGTGCTCTTTGGACCTACAAAATGTTGGCCACCATTCACTTGCATTGTATGGATCTAGAAAGAAAGTCATACACAGCTGAGATGGTATGAATGTGATTAAATGATGAGGGATTGTTTTTTTTGGGGGGGAACTATCCCTTTAAGTTTAATTTTAAACATAACCTTTTTAATTGCATTATGCATATATCAGCATTATATCGGCCATCAGCCATCACGCTCTCTAGATCAGCATCAGCCATTGAAAAACCTATATCAGTTGAGCAATAAAATAATACTGATAAAAAAAAGAAAAGCATTTATAAGAAAATAAATAAGTAAACTCAGCGAAGACACACAAGGTATTGTGCATTTAAAAGTTTTGAATGTCTCACATTACTCATAAATTGAAATGCATTATGGAGACATAGGAAATGGACTGACGCACTCTGAACAACTCTGAACCCCCATTAGCTAATAATTCTCCCATGAACTTTTTAAAGAGACTCTTTTTTCATAGGCGAACATCTCACAGAGCAATCACAATCAGAGACATGATCAATTATTGAATTATGAGTTAACTGTAATCTGATAGTCTGGAGTCCAAATTTATTTCTGCAATTAATCAGTTTCAAGGCACAAATGTTGCCCTTAATGGAAAGATTAAAGTCTTTGTAATAAATAACAGACGGGCATGTGACGCCACCCAAAAATACCTGAACAAATGATACTGTAAAGTGGTTCTTGAAAAACACTGTTGGTTTCAAATCATTTATAACAATGTGAATATTCCTCTGGCCTCTCCCAACACAAGACAATTCCATTTGAGTTGATAAATGATTATTGTTTTTTGAAAGTAAAATGTATTGATCTGGAATGGAACAAGTCCATCTGATGAATAAGGTACACAGAGAGAAAGCAGACAAATTTTTTTTTTTCCACCTGGGGACATGTTGGCACCCGTTGCAGTGCTCTATGATGTCATGAATGATGTCATCAATCAAACCATGATTTTAAACAAGGATATTCATAATAAGAGTTATTTTTCATTTGAAATGAGATAAAGTTGGAAACAAACAATATTGTATTGTTCATTGTTTGTTTGTAGTGCATTAACTAATGTTAACATATACTAGTGTTTATGGTGGACTAGAGTCCACCTCAAGCTGTCAAACCACAAAACGACATACTTGTAACTGAAAATACATTGTGTAGGCTATATAAAAGATACATATACACAATATATCACCCAATGATGGATAGTGATAATGATTGTGGTTGAATTTAATAGAAAACTAAGCAAGTTGCACTCCGTAGCAATGCAGAATATTGACACTGAGAGTTGATGATGTGTGCGTATCTTCATAGAAAATAATTGTTTCGAATTGAAGAATCGTCCATCAGTCACGTCCAGTGTGCAAGAATATTGTGCAATGAGCAGCCTTATTTAAATCTGAAAAATATCCAGATATATATCGATAATCATCTGGAAAATCTACAGATTAACAGTGTGTGAGAAAGGCATCGATCCCAAGCCTAGTCTTCTGTACATATTAGTAGGTTTGGTCTGCTTTACTGCCACTGCTGCTTGGCATTATTCAATTGCTGCTGCTGCTGCTAGATGAGAGGGACATGATGCTGCTACTAAACAAAATCGGTTAACCCCTCCTTACGTAAAGCAGACCTAGACAGGTGGAGCTGGGGAGGAGGAGGGTGAATGCTATGCAAGAATGTGCTGCTAAACTTGAGTTAAAGCATGTTGAGTATGTTGAGTAAAGCAATGGTTAGTACCGGTTTTATATGTTTTGACAGAAGGGTGTAATTGCCTGATTGGGTTATGAAGAGGCATGTCAAGCACTGAACCTTTCGGCCTGCACAATGAAGAGTTTCCAAACTGAACTAAATAGGACATTTATTGTTCAATATCAGGCCACTAAAGAAAAAAGCAGAAAGAAAACTTCCCCAAAGGTGGTAAAGCCTGCATGGAGAGTTTTTCAAACGTATCTCAGACAGTTGTGAAATTGCAAAACAGGCTGTCAGGTGAATGTGGAGACAGATGAGTCGTTTGTCCATCAAATATTCAGACCACTGAAGTTCTTGGCAGTCAAACACCTGGCATTGTTTTTAGTCTTTTCTAAACCTGTGATCAAAGACAGGACTCTGCCATCATTAGAGCAAGCACAACATACACTACACAACAAGTGTACTGGCTGGTGAACACGTACAGTCTGCACACTGCATATTTGCCCAAAGGTGACAACCACTGTCTCTCTCTTTATAGACTATAACAGTATGGTATGAACAGTATTCATGAAGAACAAATGCCATTGAAAAGCTTCATTAAAAATTGTTTTTATTAATTTACCCCTCCCACCTTATTCTCCCAAATTTGGCATATCCAATTCCCAATACTCTCTAAGGGTATGTTTACACAACAACGATATACTGAAAACGTAAACATTTCTCCTTTACGTTTTTTAAAAGTTTTGCGTACAGATGACAATGTTGTCAAAACGATCCCGTATGCACGGATCCGCGAAAGCGACTGAAACGCTGAATTATGCATGCCAGTCCAGTAGTTGATGTCACTTTGTAAAGAAACACTACACGCCTGCACACATAAGCATTCTTCCACAAGGCGGTGAATACAAACAATGAAGGTGGTGAAAGCATCATGCAATTTTGTCCGGAAGGACGATGAGGTTGCTTTATTACTACAGTTAATTTTCTGGAGAAGCAGAAAACTCAAATAAACTCAAAACCTTGAGCAGCACAAACACAGTCCCATCAGCCATTGTAGTTTTGAATGTCTCGCATGTTGTTTTGAAGTACTTGTGTGCATGCCTATAGACTGAACACTTTGAAACCCAAAAGTTTGTGTTTTCAGGCCCCAAAACGCCGTTGCCGGGTAAACGAACAGCCAAAACGCATACAAAATTTGTCATTTTTAGTTGAAATCGTTGTCGTGTAAACAGCTCCTCCTTAAGGAGGCGCAGTTACTCAATTCCGAAAATTCATATTTAATTGAAGTGCGTGCTTATCCAGCTAAATAATAATAATTTACGTATGAAATCAAATCAGACATGACATTTGACATTAAGATTATATTCCCCCATCGCATTATTATGCATAATATTCAGCATTATATACAGTATAGTAGATTAATATGGCACTTTCAATAAACCTAAACTTTAATTTTCTCTTGTGCTTTCGGGGAAAATCAGTCTTGCACTTCAAACGGACATTCGATTCCTCGCTCTGAAAAGGCGTCTCACACTCCCACTCCTGGTTTCACTTTCAGCCGAACTCATGTTACAGGTACAACACCTGTGGCTGCTAGTGTGCAACCATATTTTAGAGCTCCTTGAGTCCAATGAAGGCATAGAACGCTGCACTTATTGGATAGAACAGATGCTAAAATAATTGTACACATATTTTTTAAACCATCCCATCTCCATGATAAGCATCATCACATTTTTGAACAGCGATGCATAGCATTAGCACACCCTGGATTCTAACTCATTTACTTCGAACCCGAAAAAGTTTCAAGTGATAAAGTATAAACCTTTCAAAACAGACAGAACTTTGAGGTACAGGAACATTGGTATATGCTTCTGTAGAAGCTGCCGATACTCTCACCAAACTCAACTTCAGTTCCCCTTGTCCTCATTCTATTTTTCAGCCCTTGAGCTGAAAAAGTGTGTTTGATTTGTTGTTCTCTTTTGGGATAAAAGAACACAATCTCAATACACCAGCAGAGTTGTCCAGCTAGGATGAGACCTAACCCTAACCTTAACTACAGCAAAGCGAAAGCTGTGTGTTTATATATCAAAAAGACAAACACACAGGATCTCCAATTAGAATACTGCTCTGTTCTTGGAAGCCCTCGTCTGGATTTTAAAGTAGGCTAGTCATGACAATTCTCAGAAAGATTTAGAATGTTAATGTGGTTATGACATATTGTTAGGACATTGGTCTTGGTGAACTACATCTGCTACATTGCTGCTGCTACTTATGCAGAGCAAGTACAGACACTACTGCTAGAACATACACAGAGATACTGAGTTAATTATGTGGACATACTGTTGCACAATTAGAAAAACACAAGAAATGTAAGTGCAGCGTAGTTCTAGTGGGAAGACTAGCAGCTGTACATCATTGCACCATTAGCTGGATAATTCCTAGCCAATCACATGTAAGCCAATGCTTTATAAGTCTGCTCACAATCAATCACAATGCTGTTTCAATGTGCTAACAAAGCAACCTCCACCACCCCGTCACCACCAGTTGAGTCCTGCACGGGGGTAGGCTCCTCTCCCCTGCCTCCTATCTCTGGCAGGATATGATTGTTTCCGAATACAACTTCTTCGGACCACCAGACGGGGCCTACGCAAAAGAGAGAATCTCTCGCGACATTACTTTTCTGTTTTATATTCATCAAATAAATGTCATTTTAAATTGCACTCAAATCTGCGATTATTCCTGATAGAATTCCCGATTCTGTAATGCTTGGTCACCATTGTGGATAAGAGTTTAAGCTTTTACTTAGGTTGAGGACAGGTACACAAACACCATGCTGTATGTAGCAAATACTACCCTTAAAAATATCTAAACTAGCCGCAAACTTGCCACAAATTTGCCACTCGTTATTTTCACATGCAAATGAGCTTTTGATTCACCGCAAATGTTTGGAAGAAGTTTGCAGCAAGTTGCAAAGTCTGGCCAATTTCCGTTGACCTCTCTCATCAACAAGGCGTGTCCTTCCGCAAGAACTGCCGCTCATGGAATGTTTTTTTGTTTTTGGAACCATTTTGGAGTAAACTCTAGAGACTGTTCTGTGTGAAAATACCAGGAAATCAGCAGTTACTGAAATACTCAACTCAGCCCATCTGGCACCACCAACCATGCCACGGTCATAATAACTGAGATCACCTTTTGTCCCTGTAAAGTATTCAATGGAAAGGAGGAGGCGAGAACCGGCTTGACGATATAAATAATAGTTTAATGGTAAACTTAAAAGAAGACACAAACACACACACATGACGGACATGTCCGCTAACGATCTCTCTCTCCCGCACGGCCCTCCGCAGTCAGCCTTTAAACCTCACGGAGGCATAATTAGCCTAATACGGGACCAGGTGTGTAGTATCACGACCCGGCCCGCCCTCCACCCTGCCACAGTCCCCCAATCCTGATGGTTGATATGAACATTAACTGAAGCTCCTGACTCATATCTGCCTGATTTTTTGCATTGCACTGCTGCCACACGATTGGCAGATTAGATAATCGCATGAATAAGTATGTGTACTGGTGTTTCTAATTAAGTGCCCAGTGAGTGTAAATCAGTAATGTGACACAAAAATATTATGCAAAACTGAAAAAAGTAATCATGTTAGGGATACATGTAAAATCACTTTGAGGCTACAACTACATTTATCAACTATTTAAGGGGGCAAAATCTTTTTTAAAGGTGATGTGTGTCATTTTATGTTAAAATACTTTCTCCTATCTGTCAGCGCTTAAAGGGATAGTTCACCCAAAAATGAAAATCGTCTCATCATACTCACCCTAATGCCATCCCAGATGTGTCTGCTGAACACTAACAAATACATTTAGAAGAATATCTCAGCTCTCCAGGTCCATATAATACAAGTGAATGGTGATATGATAGATGTGGGTAAGAAACAGATAAATATTTAAGTCTATTTTGACTATAAATCTCCACTTTCACTTTCAGATGTGAAAGTGTAACTAATCAAGCCACACATGTGACTTTCCGACGTGAAAGTGAAAGTGGAGATTTTTAGAAAATCTCATATCGCTTTTAAAGACATTAATTTAACCACTGGTGTCTTATTGATTATATTATTGCTGTTTTATCTGCATTTGTGAGCCGTACAAAAGTTAGAAACGGTTATGCTTTTATTAGACAAATCATTATGTTGTTTTAATGTAAATATGCCATTAAAAAGGTCTTTCTCTGACAATGTTTCTCTTGCACTCACTCATAAATTAAAGTTTTGCAATGGGTTATTTTTCTATTTTTCTATCAATACAGTATTGAAATCCTTCCCTTTTTTAGGATTTGTTTTCTGTCTGTGAAATAAAAAGTAGGCTGTTCATTAGTTCATTACTTTTGGACAAACCGAAATTCTGTACAATCCTTCCCGGTAATGTGTACAACTGTTCAAAGAGACTGCCACACCGTTATTTTGAATGCTTTTTTTCCCCCACCAGCCTACTATTGCGATATAATATATGTTAGACCAACCCATCACTTAAATGTACGTCAAAACAAAATATACTGTGATTGGGCCTTTACATGTCACTTTTCCAAGTTGCAAAATGGACCAGATCTTATGCTGATTGTCATAAGTCTGTCTATGTGAGACTACTAGTTACTCACCAACACTGCTGTTCTGTCTGTGTTCATGTATAGGAGAGAGAAGATGTGTGGGTAAGACCGGAGTAGCACGAGGGTCAAAACCAGTGCAGTCTCCTGTGAATTAGCTGTGATTATAGGCCTGGCAGGCACCTGTCTCTCTTTCCGTTTCTGAACACTGGAGGGCTGTGGGACCCTCATAAAGATGGCATCCTCTATTTTTGGAGCCTGTCAGTCTGTGTGTCCATCAATAGAATGATTAATACAGCCAAGAGTCATGAGTGAGCACTCAGAGCCACAATCGCTCCACCAGTATACAGACTGCCAATAAAACAACACAGGAAATGAGGGAGTGTAAGAGAGAGAGGGAGGATATGGTGTGAGTCCTGGCACAGGTGTGCTCAGCTTGTCCTGCGGGTCAGTGGTTACAGGGTGAAGTGTCCCACGGTCGTGTCTCTCTCCACTGCTGTGACAGTTTGAGCTTCTTGCAGTCACACAAATGTCTGACCATGCTGTCACACTTGTTGACCGTGTGAGCTGGAGTAATTGGTGTGTGTGTGTATGTGTGTGTGTGTTTTCACATATGCCTGGGCTTGTTTATGCCAACTTGGCATTAGCCAACACTGTCACAAAGACAAAAACATTGAACAAAATGATGAAAATATTTTCTTGTACTTTTCTAATGCAATTGAAACTTTGTAATGCAGCACTATTCATGTTACTGTCAATAAAAGCATCTGCTAAGTGAATAAATGTAAATGAAAATGTTATACTTTTTGAAGAAGAAAGTGATTGGACACATTTATTTTTTAAATGATTATTTAAAAAAAAAAGAAACTATAGACTTACATTGAAGGAGGGGACCCCAGCCATATTTAGGAACCAGAATATAATAATGACTCTTTTGACCTACAGTAAGCAACCAGTCTGTCAAACAATAAGAACAGCCAAGCAACAATCTAGCAATGCCCAATCAACCAACAAACACACCCTGAAAACTGCACAGCAACCCATTAAAAACACCCAGAACACCTTAGCAACCACATAGCAATGCAATGCATAGTTGACCACCCTAGCATCATGGCAGTTTCACACAGAGAGGCACCATTATTATTCTCCTCAGAAAATGTAAATATCTGGTTTCCTTTACAAACACCAATCAGAACAGCCTAACAACTGCATAACAACCCACTAAAACACCCAGATCATATTAGCAGCAACACTGCAATGTATTGGCAACCACCCTAGCATGTGGTGGTAAGATGGGAAAGCATAATTTTTGCTTTCTTTCTGAAAATTTTCAAGTTTCCTTTGAGAACAGCCAATCAGAACAGCCTAGCAACAGCATAACAACCCATTAGAACACCCAAACATCTTAGCAACCACATAGCAACGCCTTGACAACTACCCTAGCATCATTGCAGTTAGTGTTATATGGGAAATCACTATTGTAATTTTCTTCAGAACATTTTTAAATCTAGCTAATGCTTTTTGAGAACAGCCTATCAGAGCAGATTAGCAACTGCATAACAAACCACTTAAACACCCACAACAGCTTAGCAACCACATATAGCAGCAAAGTCTAAGCAACCACCCTATCATTTTGGCTGTGAGTTTTTCACGGTAAAGCACCACTCACATTTTTCTTATCCGTATCCCTATGCTTTAACATGATAAATGTTTGTAAGAGACTGCCTTATAAATGTGCCTATTATTGTGTTGTATAATGTTTAAGGTCTAACGTACATCTCACTATAAATGCTCTGATACATTTAGGATATGGTATTTCAGAGCAGGGACACAATCAGTTAACCGTAAGTCATGTCTTGAGGCAACTGTCTGTGTAAGAGAAGCTGTGATTTGCGTATTACAGTACATACGTTTTATTTAGATTGCAGAGAGGGAACCTCAGTATTCTTTCTGACACTGATTAACCCAGGCCTGTCAGAGGAAATGACGGGGGTTTCGCTGGGCCCTGTGTCTCCTGAACAAGGTAAAGGGCCACTGGCTGTCAACGTCACTATGCAGGGGCCCTGCACAAGTGCTGCAGAGGATCAGTGACATGTAGGGAAGACTGAGGCAAGTTGTCACAAGGGCTATATCTCAGTAGCAATATGTTTTGTAGTCTAAAGTCCTATTTTGACTAGTAGTGGTTTTGTATATTGGTTTCAATAGCCAATAATGTCATTAATTCTTGTGAATTCTACCCTCCAAACTTAATTTTTACTATCATCGTGTTTTTGTAATAGCTCTTGGGTAAACAAGCGAATGTAATCAAACCAAAATACCATACATTAAGGCAAAGGTCAACTACAATATTATGTCAGATTTGATGTCAATGACATCATCAGATTGTGCCAAAATGCAATTTGTGTCAAACCTAATACCTGTCGCCATATTTGATTTGAAAACAATGACGGAAGGGAAGATTTTCAGTTAATAAAGACTTACATTTGGTCTGTTTTAAATGCAAAGCTATCGTACATCTTCAGAAGACTTGGAATATAGCTCATGCGTCATAAGGACTATGTTTATGATACCTTTTAAGCCAATTTTTTGTTACTACAGTTCGTTAAACAGCCTTCGGGTTTAGAACAACACGAAGGTGAGTAAATAATGAAAGAACTTTCATTTTTTGTGAACTATTCCTTTAACAAATGTTGCAGTGGAGTATCCCTCTTACAGCCATGGTGCCCTGCAAGGACAGTGTGACCTGAATGGAAACCCAATCCTCAAGGTCTGAACGCTGTATTGAGAAAAAAAACAACCTTTTGACCCACAAATAACTCTCTGTGTCAGCAGAACCAAACCATCCTCGTTGGAGGCCTGTGACTGTGATGCACTTCAGCCACTGTGCTCCTGTAGTGAAGCGACTTACCAGAAAACCATCAAACACAAAGTAAAGCAGTTACAGAACACACTTAGAGCTGTTGTGAAGACACAAACAGCATAAGAGAGAAACCCTGGAGTGTCTTTAAGCCTAAAACCCACACACAGAGACATATGGAGTCCCTGAAGTAAAACTCAAACGAAGAAAAGGACTCACTTTAGGAAAGAGAGAGACAGCGTCGCTGTTCTTTATTAGAAATGATCTGGTCCATCAACAGCATTTAAAATCAACTTGCTGGATCAGCCCAAGCTAAATCCCACCCCCATTTACCTTAATTATTTATATGTTTATAATAGCTGATATTGGGCTTTTCGACACTCCCTAGCGTGTGCTTGTGAAAGGGGCATATTTGTCTCCTGTGCTCACTGTGTTTCTAAACGAGGTCTGCAGAGTGTCAAAATTTTACGTGTGTGATCTCAAGGGAGGTGTCCTCAGCATTTACTGCATCCAAAGATCTGACTCTCTTCACTGGGAGCATTTTGCAGGTTTCACACTATGCACGTTCAGCCAAGGTAAGCAATGCTAGCTTGAGTGTGCAATGTAGTACACACACAGGCTATGTTTGGAATAGCATACAAATATACTACTATTTCTGCAGTATATAGTATGTAAACTGTGCACAGTATGCAACTTTTCTGTATGCATGCATGGGGTACCCAGACAATGTCTAGTGTACAACAACAAAGCACACTGCATCAATACTGCATCCCAATGCAATGCACTCAACTTGATTTTCTATATTAAGTTTGATGAACGAACTGTTAAAAGTTTAAGACATTATTAAACTAAAAATGCTAAATTACTATATTTATTTACAAGATGATAACTGGACACTACTCACGACGTGATGAGGTCATAGGACAACAACGTGGCATACTATTAAAACATTTATCATAGAATAATGCCGGTTTCACTTAATATTTTTAAATACTAAACCATAAATGGTGTATACTGCACAGTATTCGGAAGGAATTAAGCTAGTATTCTGTTTTAAACCATCGTGGTTACTTGTTTTCCTCTATATTCTCATGAATGTCGAACTTTGTAAAATACTTTACATCCCAGCAGACTGTAATACATGTATAGAATGTCTAATGAATATTTTGCCATATATGCAAATGAATAAAAATCCTCTAGAGGTTGTAAATGATATGAAATGTGCTATTTAAACCCAAATGTTAAAACTGTAATTGAAGCACTGCAGATACATAGATGTAAGGCTGTATACTCTAGAGCAGGGGTTTTTTCAAACTGGGGTCCGCAAGGTGTTATTAGGGGGTCCGTAGAAAAATTTCTGAGAAAAAAAAAAAAGAGTAAAATTATCATTAATATTTTTTTGAATAAAAATAAACATTTAATTAAATAGGGTTTTCTTCAGGTTTATACTTCTAACAGT
The DNA here is from genome assembly GCF_025860055.1 of Xyrauchen texanus. Lineage (NCBI taxonomy): Eukaryota > Metazoa > Chordata > Actinopteri > Cypriniformes > Catostomidae > Xyrauchen > Xyrauchen texanus. The sequence goes on along the minus strand of NC_068282.1, from coordinate 46,080,815 downwards.
ACTCTTATAGTGGGTAAAGACCAGACATGTGGTCAGCTTAATAATATATATATATATATATATATATATATATATATATATATATATATATATATATATATATATATAAACCAATCAGCCACAACATTAAAACCACCTGCCTAATATTTGTGTAGGCCCCCCTCGTGCCGCCAAAACAGCGCCAACCTGCATCTAAGAATAGCATTCAGAGATGATATTCTTCTCATCACAATTGTACAGAGTGGTTATCTGAGTTACCATAGACTTTTTCAGTTCGAACCAGTCAGGCCATTCTCTGTTGACCTCTCTCATCAACAAGGCATTTCCGTCTGAAAGAACTGCCCCTCACTGGATGTTTTTTGGTTTTGTTTAAAAATCCCAGGAGATCAGCAGTTACAGAAAAACTCAAACCAGTCCATCTGGCACCAACAATCATGCCATGGTCTAAATCACTGAGATCAAAAATGTTTCCCCATTCTGATGGTTGATGTGAACATTAACTTAAGCTCCGCATGATTTTTGACAATTGGCTGATTGGGTAATCACATGGATGATTGTTGGTGCCAGGTGGGCTGGCTTGCAATTATTTAATTTAGCAAATAATTATTTAATTTCCTTTATATTTTATAGAAGGAGGTCCCTCACAAGGGGTTCGTCATATTCGGGGCTACTTGGCATCAAAAGGTTTGCAAACCCCTGCTTTAGAGGTTTTAAAATTCAGACTTACCCTGTGTAAACAGATGAATCAAATAGTAGGAAAAAGCTAACTCATGCTCTATCGAGGAGTAACGCTGCCCTCTACTGGTCTAAGTATGTCTTACATGATTTTACTGTCATGCGGACATCAACGAACATTAACTCGGGCAAATGGAGTGGAGAAAATAAACATACCTAATTTTTACAGTCGATAACACATGAATAAATAAATAAATAAAAAGTGTTTAAAAAACTGCTTTCAACACTTTTGAGAGTTTTTAAAACCTTTTTGACTTTCTGCGGTAGACCATGACTTTTCTAGTGATGTTTGTCTCCCTCTAGTGTTCAAATATCGAAAACACAGAACCTTAAATACACAACCACTCTCGTTGCTGTAAGTGTAAGCATGTATTATAAAAAAAATCAATAAAGCATGCATTAGATATTTATTTATTTATTTTTCAAATAAAATGCATAAAATGTCTTTACTGCCACAAAGGTATCCTCCCTGCTTAAAAACAAAAACCAAAACAACTTAATCTACCCTAAACTGGTTGGCTGGATTTGGCTGGTTCCCCAGCCCGGTCAGTTGGCTGGCTGGGATTTTGGGCACTTTCTTTGTTGGTCAGTCTAAACCACCTG